>NW_021703785.1:17641009-17785441 GCF_005190385.1 Monodon monoceros | reverse complement strand
TATATATATATATATACACACACATACACACAATGGAATATTATCCAGCCATAAAAAGGAATGAAATTGAGCCATTTGCCTAGACGTGGATGGAGTTAGAGACTGTTATACAGAGAGTGAAGTAAGTCAGAAAGAGAAAAACGAATATTGTATAATATCTCTTATATGTGGAATCTAGAAAAATGGTACAGATGAAAACTTATTCGCAAAGCAGAGATAGAGACACAGATGTAGAGAACAAACTTATGGATACCAAGGGGGGGAGAAGGGGTGGGATGAATTGGGAGATTGGGATTGACATGTATACACTACTATGTATAAAATAGGTAACTAACGAGAACCTACTATATAGCACAGGGAACTCTACTCAGTGCTCTGTGGTGACCTAAATGGAAAGAAAATCCAAAACAAGAGGGGATATATGTATATGTCTAACTGATTCACTTTGCTGTACAGCAGAAACTAACACAACGTTGTAAAGCAACTATACTCCAATAAAAATTTTTTGAAAAATTAGTCCAACCTGCATATCTTGTAATCTGACCGTATCCCTAATCACTCCCACCTTCCCAAACCTATCACTAGTTCTGGCACCATCTCTGAAATCTGCAATTCTCACATTATGGTCATCATTTCCTACCACTGCAGTTCTCTTACTCTTGTATTTCTAATCCAAAAATTATTTTGTCTTCTGGAAATGTTCAACATGTTTACTCTCCTCTCCCATTTTCCCCCTTATTTCTCTCCTTGCCCAATCTACATTCTATGATCTAGCGCCTCCAGTGCATGTGAACACAATTCTAAGCAGCTATGGATAATTGCAGAAGTAAAGGCACTCCAAGTTCAGGTTATTTGTTTAAACTACATGTCTCCCTGGCACTCACACACTTTGAAAAATAACTCACTTGTTTTGAAATAGAGCTATTTAGGATCAAATTATCTGAAATGGGGTCTCTGCCATTAAACATGCAATCATGCTGTAAAAGCTACTGTCCTAAAACAAAACAAAATAAAACAGAACAAAAGAAAACAAAACATGTACTTGATTCCATGCCTTTCTAGGCTGTATCCCATAAATCTACTCGCCTTTGCTACAAAACTCCATGGAAGATTGGTGTATTTTCACAGTCTCTGCTTTCTTTCTTTTTTATCTCTTATTCTCCCCTCGAAGACTATGCATTCTACCACAATTCTCCATAAAAACCACACATTTCACAAATCACCAATGGTCTTTTTCTCATAAGATCCAGTGGTTAATTTCCATCAGTCACTTTGAACATATCTGATCACTTGTGCTTTAAAAAAAATACTTCATTTGTATTTTCCGATAGCCCACTCTCCTGGGATTCCTCCAACTTGTCTGGGAACTTCTCAGAGTCTCTTTCAACTTCTGTTTGGCTCCACCAGCAAATGTTGTCATGCCTCAGGAATCAGTCTTCAGCCGCCTCCTCCATCTTTACTCATCCCAAGTACATGCTGTTGACCGCCACATTTATACATCTTGCCCTTGATCTCACCCTTGAGTTTTCAGCTCATATAACTAATAGCCTATTGGGCAGCTCCTCTTGGACGAATAATAGTCTTAGAAAGCCAAACATATCCCAAAGAGTCTTTTCATTTTCTCCCCAAATCCATTCTTCTCTATCTCCATTTGCCCAGATGCTTCAGCCAAAAAGTACTAGAAGTCATTCTCGAATCCACTGGTTCTTCACTTGCTATGTTCAGTCTATCCTCAAGTCCTGCTGTCTCCACCGTCAACTCGATCTCAGTCCTCATAGACCATCCTCAGCAAAGGCAGCATCCCACCCTGAACCATACCCCAAACTTTACATCTGGATTCACTGTTTCCATCTTGTCTATTACTTTTTTACATCTCGCTCAGACTTCTGTCCAACCAACATCCAGTGTGATATTTTTAAAACAAAACAGACTGGATTATCATTAAGCTCCAAACTCTCTATTGACTTCAACACCCACGTACAATACAAACTCACCCTTTGGCAGACTATGTGGTATGTGAAACCATATCATCTGGCCAGCCTACCTCTGCTCTCTTTCTCTTTACTCCCCTCTACTATAATGTATTTTTCAATTGCAGCAGCCTCCCATTCTTCTCTTCCCAGGGCTATTTTAATTACTGTTCTCTCTATATATGAAGCTCTTCCCTGCCATCTCTCCATGGTTGCCTCTTTACCTCACTTCGGAGCATAATTCAAATACTACTTTTTGTGTGTGTGTGTGGTATGCGGGCCTCTCACTGTTGTGGCCTCTCCCGTTGCAGAGCACAGGCTCCAGACGCGCAGGCTCAGCGGCCATGGCCTACGGGTCCAGCCGCTCCGCGGCATGTGGGATCCTCCCGGACCGGGGCAAGAACCCGCGTCCCCTGCATGGGCAGGCGGACTCTCAACCACTGCGCCACCAGGGAAGCCCCAAATACTACTTTTTAAAGGTCTTTCTTGACCACCTAGTTGAAGCTGTCCATCCTCATTCTATCCCATCAGTCTGGCAAATATCCATTTTTAACTGAATAACATTCATCAAGACCCAAAAGTAATCTAATGACTTATTTTCAGTTTCCCCTGCTAGAATGTAAGCATCTTGGGAGAAAGTTTATCACTTTATTCCCAGCTCTTAGAATCATGCCCTACACACAATAGATGCTCAGTTTATTGTCATTGCAATCTGTAGCTAAATAAGGACTAAAATACACGTGTTTGACTTTCAGTCCTGGGAACTTTCTAAACTAATGTGCCCTTGTAAGTGGAAGGAAGGAAAAAAGGAAGAAAGGACGGAGGGAGGGAGGAAGTAAAGAAGGAAAGGAAAGAGAAAGGGGAAATAATTGACTATCATGGTCAATTTTCAGTCTCTTCCTCTTTCTGACTCCAAGACAGCTCGGTTAGGACAAATTAATCCACAATTCTGAGTTGGTTTTCCTTTTCTCATTTAACCAAATTGGTAGTGTACTCTCAGTCTAGTAGTTTTCCATAGAAGACTGGATTTTTGTAGAGATCTCATGTATCTAGGTATTTGTCGCTTTGGTCTACAAGTTGTATTTTTCTCTGCACGGCCTGAACTAAGTGATTTAAAATGTGTCCATACAATAAGTTTAATTAATGATTAAGAATAGGACTGAAGGGCTTCCCTGGTGGCGCAGTGGTTGAGAGTCCGCCTGCCCATGCAGGGGACACAGGTTCGTGCCCCGGTCCAGGAAGATCCCACATGCCGCGGAGCGGCTGGGCCCCTGAGCCATGGCCGCTGAGCCTGCGCGTCCGGAGCTTGTGTGCCGCAGTGGAAAAGTAGAAACGAGCGAAAAAAAAAAAAAAAAAAAAAAAAAAAAAAAAAAAAAAGAATAGGACTGAAACGCAGAAGCTCCCTCTGGTGGTTTAATTTGTAGGTGTACAAAAGTAGCAATGCAGCCTGGAGATCCTGCTCACAATGGGCCAAACAGAAGATCGTAGAAATATTGTTCTGCTTCTGTCCAGCCTCTTCCTCCTCCCTCTCCTCTTCCATCTTCTTCTTTTCTTAATTTCAACTATAAAATGAGTTTGGGTGGCAACTTTATGATGATACCTACAAAAATCCATATGGAGAAGCAACTTCTGGAAAATTAAAAGACTAACAGAAAGCAACCACCCAAGACCAGACATTCTGTGGCTCCAAGTAAATACTTTTAAAAGGGCCTTGTTTGCTCTTTGCTAACTATAGAATAAACATATCTCTAGCCCTTGCAAAGTGGAGACTGTAGGTGTTTTCGCCCTTCTTCAACTTTAACACCGTTTTGTTTGCTTTTTCCTGGGAACTGGGCACCTTGTACAAATTTAGAATTCTTATGGATAATATATTTAAAGGAAGTTCTTTGTAGAGCCTTAATAATTTATAACTTGCTATAAATATTCCTTGTTGCAATACTAAAATATACTAGTGGTTTAAAAGTGGTATTATAGTTATTATAACTTTTATATCTTTTCCATAGCTGGCTTCTGGAATTATTTGTACCTTGAACTTCTAAGTAACATGCATATTATCTGGATGATGGTGTTTCCATAGTTTTAGGGTGTGATGGTCCATAATCATGTATTTTTGTATTTCCATTAATACAAACTGGGCAAAAGTTTTTATAGTAATATACTATCACCATGCAATAATTCTAATCATCATGAAGTTAATTTTTTTCACCAAATGTAACTTCGGCTGGGAAAATATCTGGCTTACAAATGGAAATTGTCAGGAAAGTAGAATATATTTTATGAATAGCTCAAGCTCAGCTTTGCTGAAATTTATCTCTGCTTATATTATTAGTATCGTTTAATGTTGTTTCAAGGTTTATCAGTATTCATCCAGTGTACTTTTATACTTTCACTGAAGTATGTGTTGCATTATATTGAAAAATATACTAGGATCATGTTTTGGGTGGAATCTACCTGATTTAAAGGTTGAGTTCATAAATTATGTTATGTTATATGGGGGACACTATGATATGTTATCTATAGAATGAGAAGATGTATACCTCTTCAGTCAAAATACAATGACATAGGAAGGAAATTAATATATTTGATTATTTAAGGGAAAATTAAACAGGATATTACAGTCACTTAATTACATGTATCAAAACAGAATTAAACCACAATAAAGACTATTTGCGATGTTAGTAACAATTTGTACAACCATTAAAAGATATGTGATTTAATGAAGCCTGATTTTTGGCATTGTATTAGTCAGGGTCCTCCAGAGAAACAGAACTTATAAGATATATAGGATGAATATACATCAGAAGGTATTTATTTTGAGGAATTGATTGTCTCACATGATGTGGCAGCTGAGAATTTCCACAGTCTGCTGTCTGCAAGCTGGAGACTCTGGAAAGCTGGTAGTATAATCCAGTCTGAGTCCAAAGGCCTGAGAACCAGGGGAGCCGATGGTGTGAATCCCAGTCTGAGAGCAGAAGGAGGTGAGATGACACACCTGAGCAGTGAGGCTGGGGTTGGGTGGGGGAGGGGAGAATTCCTCCTTCCTCTGTCTTCCCTCAGTGGATTGGACGATGCCTCCTCATGTTGGCTAAGTGATCTACTTTACTGAATCCACTGATTCAAATGCTGATTTGATCTGTAAGCACCTTCATGGAAACAGTGTTGAATCTGGGCACCCTGTGGCCAGTCAAGGTGACACGTAAAATTAACCATCACAGGTATTCAATATGCAGTTATAATAACATCGTTAACACCAGTGTTTGTCAATTGCCTCCCAGGTGAAAAGCACTGAAGAAGATGACATTAAATGTTTGGTAACTTATAAAAGTTATTTGCAATACCAGAAATAACAGTTATTCACTAAAATTTTCATATGCAGTTCTATGTTTCATATGCAGTTTAAATGTGGATTAGAAAGGTTTTGATGTGAAGCGTGGATTTCAGGTGCAACTACAGATCAGTAGCAATATGAAAAGCATTTTCATACTGGAAACAAATCTAATTTTTTAAGAAAATATTGAGGATTCTTAAATCTGAGAACATGTAACATATGCTAAGTGTGACAGTTATAATGAAATCTGCCAATTTTGCTTTTCTTCCTTTTTTCTGAATTTTATTTTATTTTTTTATACAGCAGGTTCTTATTACTTACCTATTTTATACATATTATTGTATACATGTCAATCCCAACCTCCCAATTCATCCTGCCACGCCCCCCCACCACTTTCCCCCCCTTGGTGTCCATACGTTTGTTCTCTACATCTGTGTCTCTATTTCTGCCTTGCAGATTGGTTCATCTGCACCATTTTTCTACATTCCCCATATATGTGTTAATATATGATATTTGTTTTTCTCTTTCTGGCTTACTTCACTCTGTATGACAGTCTCTAGGTCCATCCACGTCTCTACAAATGACCCAATTTCGTTCCTTTTAATGGCTGAGTAATATTCCATTGTATATATGTACCACATCTTCTTTATCCATTCATCTGTCGATGGACATTTAGGTTGCTTCCATGACCTGGCTATTGTAAATAGTGCTGCAGTGAACATTGGGGCACATGTGTCTTTTTGAAGTATGGTTTTCTCTGGTTATATGCCCAGTAGTTGGATTGATGGGTCATATGGCAATTGTTTTTAGTTTTTTAAGGAACGTCCATGTTGTTCTCCATAGTGGCTGTATCAATTTTGCTTTTCTAATTGTTGAGCAGGTATTTGATCTCACCAAATAATTTCATTGTGGTCGTTTGTAGATCAGGAAGTTACTGACTATTCATTTTATGATGTTACCTGCCCTTCTGTAGAAGAGAGGAAACTGTTACATTACTGTCTCATAAAATTGGAATTTGGGGGTTGTGTATCATGGGAGGACTTCTTTTCATCAATCAGTTATCCTGGTTTTCCTCCTAAACCCAGGTGAGAAATCAAGTTGTCTAATATCCTTGTAGTTCCTCCCTTTCCCGACCCCTATTCATTCCTAGGAATCTTAAAGGGAAATAACTGAAATGTTTCCTCTCAGCCACTCCTACATACATAGGGGAGATGGGATTCTCTTGTCTACTCATATATCTAGATCATTTTCAATCCAGATTATTTATGTAGGACACTTAGGAACTAGGACTTATATAATGTGAATCCCACACAACAGATGAAGATAAATACCACTAATCATAAAGAAGAGACCATTGATTCTATAATAACTAGAAACTCATCCACTAACTAGATTCAGTCTTAGCAAAGTTACTGTCCTGCTTTGGGATTCAATTTTCTCAGCCTTAGGTTAAGGTTAGATATCTTCTCTTAGAGACTAATAGAGACTTCCAGCTCTATTAGTCTAAAGTCCTTCCTCCTTCCCTCCCTCCCTTCCTTCCCTCCTTTCTTCCTTGTTTTTTCCCCCTTTATCCCTTCCTTCTCCTCTTCCTCCTTTCCAGTTTCTCTTCTCTCTCTCTTTCTTTTGGGGAGTATATTATCTGAATTATCTTTCTCCTGCTTCGGAAAGATTTTCTTTCTGACCGTCTTTACATTCTATATATGTTTTGTAATTTCATCCATTTTCATGGCTTTAACTATTGGCTCTATGCAGGTAATTCTAATCATTAACTTGCTCTTTATTTCTAATCCACCATTTAGAAACATCTTTTCGAATGACCTCCAAATCCAAATTCTAAATTAGAATTCACCTCCTGCTCTGGGGAGCAGATGAGCCCAAACAGTAAACTTATTCTATGGTCTAACTTCCACATATTGGTTATTGGATCTTTATTCACCCTGCTTGCCAGATTCAGAACTGCTAACAGCTTTATTTCTTCTTCTTTTTTTAATCTCTTATAGTGAATCAACCAATAGCCAAATCCCATTCATTCTACTTATAAAAGAGCTTTCCCTTTCTCTTCTCAGATTTCGTGGGTTCTTATTAGGTTTATTCTAGGATTTTCTTGTTTTACCTATGGGACATGTCTCCTTGTCGGCCAGATCTTTCTAAAATGAGGCTCTGATAATGCTGTTCCTTTGCTTGAACCTTGTAATTAAGCCCCCTCCCAAACCCTTATGAACTTGCCCAACCTACTTTTCTAAGTTTGTTCTCATGGGAATAAAGCTAAAATCATGGATTTCATCTGCGTCTGGAAAAGTTAGCCTCATTATGATTTGTGGTAACAGATTTTACCCCTAACACCAGCCAGTTGTTTGGCAAACCATTTCCGAGAGTAATAGGGAGCTGGACAAGAGAAAATTAATGAACTCACATTTGTTGTTAAAACTAGAAAAGTTGCCAATAGTATGTTCCCTCCAAATAGTTTAAAAGTAGCTTTTAATATAATGGAGCACAGCACATTTGACCCAAAACCGTTCTGTTTCTTATTTTTGTCTGTTATTTATTATTATTGTTGTTGTTTTCCACCATGCTTGCAGAGTCATATCTTATGTAATTTATTTTAACCAGCTCTTATTTTAACACCAAGCATCCTAGATATGGCCTGGTTTGGTCACCTGTTGCATACACAGTGATGTAGAGTCCACCTTTGCCTCATCCTCTGAAACAGATTGCTTAATAAACACTCACACCATCTCCACATTCACTGCTTTTCAAGTTATAGTATTTTAAACATTTTTGCTTTTCAATTTCATTATTATTAATAAACATTTTAAAAGATCATTGCAAACTAAATGGAAGCTCTGCTGATGGATGTCAAATGAAAATGAACAGTTTTAAGTTGTTTCTTACAAAGCTTTTAGGGGTTATTAGCTAAAAGCTTTGAATATTTGAAGATTTAAATAAGACTGAGTGAACAGACAGAGGGATGCTGTAAACAGAAGTTTACACTTTGTATGTAGTGCCACGATTACAGTGAGAATGGAGAAAGTCAGCTAAGTGAAAAGGAGTTGTTGAAACAAATACTTGAGCAGAGTGGGAGAAGCGATATGGGTTAGGAGCAACTAAGAGAGTTATTTCAAGGTGAGATGGGAATTTGAAAATCACTGAGAAGCCAGACATGGAACTTAAAGCAGACACAGGTAAGCATTAGGGAGGAAAACTATTTTTTTCCAAGACACGTCAGACTGATTGCAGGGGAGAATGGTAGAGACCAGGGTGGAGGGAGAATAAGGAGGAAATTGCAGTATAAGTCAAAGATGAAAAATTGTCAAAGTAAGTGAGAGGGATTTTTTCAATAGCAAGAAGGTGCTAGTATTGAAATGGTCCACCCCAATCGGCTTACTCAGGGAAGCTAAGGTGACAGGCTAATGTGCTGGTAACAGATCGTTTTCCATTCCCTTTCAATAAAGCGTGAAGTGGAGCTCCCTGATAGCAAGTCAACACATATAAAGGCTCTGAAATTTATTTGTATGTATTGGAATCTGCTCTATATGCTTGTACCTTTGGATACAGTTAAAGATGACTTATTAGTCTATGGCTTGTACATTTTCTTTTATCCTTGTAAAAAAAATTGCAAAGATGATAATGGGAATAAAAATAACGTGAGGCTGGTACTTTCAGCTATCTTTCTGCCTTCCTAGGAAATATGTGCAATAGCAGATATGGTCTTAGGTCCAAGATGGGATCGACAGGGTGAGATAAGATTTCCCTTGTCTGGCAACTGCAAACTGGTTTTATTTTCTCAAGTTTAAAGGATGAGAAAACTGAGATTTGTAGAAGTTCTGTAACTTGTCTACAGCTCTGTGGCTCATAACATGGGATCATAATTGCCATTCCTTTCCCTTTTACTCTTCTCCTTTATTTCAAAATCTCCTGTAGTGTCGCCAGTGTTACTCTTGACATTCCCACCATCAACTTATACCATCTTCCCTTGGTTCTTGCTACTAGGAGTTGTTGACAGTGAAGATACTTTCCACCTTTGTAATGAATATTTTAGCATCTTGTTAATATATTTACACTCCATCACTTTTTCCGCTTCAGTGATTGGAAATTCACTCTGAGCTTTTTAATACCTTGACCTTACACATCCCTAACTTCTCACTTTCAGAAATTTGCTGAGTTCTGTTGATTTTTTTTCAAAACAAACCTTACTTTTTCAGAGCAGTTTTAGGTTTACATCAAAATCGAGGGGACGGTATCAAGATTTCCCACATTGCCCCTGCCCCAGCACGTGCAGAGCCTCTCCCGTTATCAGTATCCTCCACCACAGTGATGATACATTGGCTACAATTGATGAACCGGCACTGACACATCATTATCGCCCCAAATCCACAGTTTAGAGTTCATTCTTGGTGTTGTACATTTTACGGGTTTGGACAAATATATAGTGACATGAATCTACCATTAGAGTATCATACAGAGTAGTTTTCATTGCCCTAAAAATCCTCTCTGTGTTCTCCATTCATCCCCCCACCCATACCCACCCCATTGAATTTTTACTGACTCCATAGTTTTGCCTTTTCCAGAATGTCATATAGTTGGAATCATACAGAATGAAGCCTTTTCAGTGTGACTTCTTTCACTTAGTAATGGGCATTTAAGTTTTCTTTATGTCTATTCACAGTTTGATAGTTTGTTTCCTTTTAGCACTGGATAATGTTCTGTTGTCTTGATGGACCACAATTTATTTATCCATTTACCTACTGAAGGACAGCTTGGTTGCTTCCAAGTTTTGGCAATCATAAATAAAGCTGCTATAAACATCTGTGTGCAGGTTTTTGTGTGGACATACATTTTTAACTCCTTTAGGTAAATACCAAGGAGTGTGATTGCTGGATCATATGATAAAAGTGTTTTTGGTTTTTTTTTTTTTTTTTGATTTTGTAAGAAGCTGCCAAACTGTCTTCCAAAGGGGCTGTACTCTTTTGCATTCCCAACAGCAATGAATGAGAGTTTCTGTTTATCCACATCCTCGTCAGCACTTGGTGTTGTCAGTGTTCTGGATTTAGCCCTGCTGATTCTTCTTCTCTTCTCTCTGTACATGATTCATGAATCCTTCTCTTCATGGACACTGTCACTACTGTACTTCAGAATAAAATTCTCTTTCCTGAGAACTTCAGGATCTGTTAACAGTTTACCTCCCTTTAATGGGTCTCTCTCTCTAGTCCAACTTCTACAGGGCTGTCAGGTCCATTGCTAAATATCAGCTCTGGAATTTTGCTTTTCCATTCAACAGCCATCAGAGGTTTTGTCTAATAAATAAAACTTCTTAGCTTATCATTTTAAACCCTCCAAGATCTGACTCCAGCCTACTCTTCAAACATAATTTCCTTTTACTACTACCCTTCATGTTCCCTTCTTTCCAGGCAAACCAAATTTTTATCCATTTTTGATGTCAGCCTGATTTTTCTTGCACTTACATCTCTCAAGATTTTCCCTCTGCCTTCCACCATTATTCTTTGTTCAGAAAACATTATATATCCAATCAGTCTCCAAGCTACTATCTCTCCCTCCTGTCTACGTCTATATCGTCTGCTTCTTTCACCACTTCTTCTGCTGACTTTGGGCCCCAGCATTTCTCTAGTGTTCTACTGGAGGACCTTTCATCTCCCTCCCTGGAAACTGCTGTTATGAAGATTTTTCTCTTGTGGAAATCGTTAAGCAACCATTTTCCACCGTGGAAGCTTTTGCCTGCTTTCCATTTGCTTAGGCAAGTTCTTTAGCTTGATATCCAAGACATATTAAGGCATTTTTAAAGAATTGAGATATAATTGATCTATGACATTATATTAGTTTCAGGTGTACAACATAATGATTAGATGTTTGTATATATTGTGAAATGATTACCACAATGTCTGGTTAACATCCATCACCATATATATCATGGCATTTTTTATGTCTTACCTTTTGCTATACTGCTTTCTTTCACTATGTACATTTTGTTCTGTGAAACATGTTAAGTTGTTTACACCTCTTTGCCTTTCTACTCTCTCCTGGAAATTTCCTGCTTTGTCTACCTGACAAACCCCTAGTTTATCTTTTAATCTGCCATTTAGACATTACGTACTGAAGCTCATCCCTAAGCACCCCAAACAGAGTTAATCTGTTCATTTTCTACGTTACAGTGTTACTTCTTTTTCTTTTTTTATTGAAGTAGAGTTGACTTATTATATTCGTTTCAGGTGTACAATATAATGATTCAATATTTTTATAGATTATACACCATGAAAAGTTATTATAATATTATCGACCATATTCCCTGTGCTCTACATTACATCCCTGTGACCTATATTTTATAACTGATAGTTTGTACCTCTGAATCCCCTCCATCTAATCTGCCCATTCCCCCCCACCACCTGCCTCCCCTTTGGCAGCCACTAGCTTGTTCTCTATATCTGAGTCTGTTCCTATTTAGTTATATTTGTTTATTTGTTTTTTCTTATATTTCACATATAAGTGAAAACATAGTATTTGTCTTTCTCTGTCTGACTTATTTCACTTAGCATAATACCCTCCAGGTCCATCCATGTTGTTGCAAGTGGCAAGATTTCATTCTTTTTTTAATGGCTGTATAATATTCCATTGTATATACAGTTGATCCTTGAACAATGTGGGCTTGAACAGGTACACTTATATGTGGATTTTTTTCTTTGATAAATATGTACTACAGTACCACACTGTCTGCAGTTGGTTGAATTCATGGATGTGGATCTGTGGATACATAGAGTGGACTATAAAGTTATATGTGGATTTTTGACTGTATGGGGTTGGTGCCCCTAACTCCCACATTGTTCAAGGGTCAATTCTATTTACCCTATCTTATTTAGCCATTCATCAGTTGATGGACACTTATTTAGGTTGCTTCCATGTCTTAGCAATTGTAAATATTTGTGTATTTAATAATCTTGATTCTTCTAATCCATGAACACACAATATCTTTCCATTTATTTGTGTTGTCTTCAATTTCTTTCATCAATGTCTTATAGTTTTCAGAGTACAGGTGGTTCACCTTTTTGGTTAAATTTTTTCCTGGGTATTTTATTCTTTTTAATGCCATTGTAAGTGGAATTTTTTTAACTGATTTCTCTTTATGATAGTTCATTATAAGTGTATAGGAATACAACAAATTTCTGTATATTTATTTTATATCCTGTGACTTTACTGAATTCATTTATTAGTTCTGGTAGTTTTCTGGTGGAGTCTTTAGGGTTTGCTATATATATTATCATGTCATCTGCAAATAGTGATAGTTTTACTTCTTCTCTTCCAATTTGAATGCCTTTTATTTCTTTTTGTTGTCTGATTGCTGTCACTAGGACTTCCAATATTTTGTTAAATAAAAGTGAGAAGAGTGAGAATCCTGGTCTTGTTGCTGACCTTAGAGGAAAAGATTTTAGCTTTTCACTGTTGAGTATGATGTTAGCTGTGTGTTTCTCATAAATGGCCTTTATTATTTTGAAGCTTGTTCCCTGTATACCAACTTTGTTGACTGTTTTTATAATGAATGGATGTTGAATTTTGTCAAATGCTTTTTCTGTATCTGTTGAGATGATCATGTGATTTTTTATCCTTCCTTTTGTTAATATGGTGTATCACATTAATTGATTTGTGGATATTGAACCATCCTTGCATCCTGCAATAAATCCCACTTGATCATGATCTATGATCCTTTTATATTGTTGAATTCAGTTTGTTAATATTTTTTGAGGATTTTTGCCCCCATGTTTATCAGGGATATTAGCCTGTAATTTTCTTTTTTTGTATTACCTCTGGCCGGTCTTGGTATCAGGGTAATGCTGACCTTATAGAATGAGTTTGGATGTATTCCTTCCTCTTTAGCTTTTCAGAATAATTTGAGAAGAATAGGTATTAACTCTTCTTTAAATGCTTAGTAGAATTCCCCTATGAAGCTATCTGGTTCTGGACTTTTGTTTGCTGGAAGTTTTTTGATTGCTGATTTAATTTAATTACTATTACTGGGTCTGTACAGATTTTCTGTTTCTTCCAGATTCAGTCTTGGAAGACTGTATGTATCTAGGAATTTATCCATTTCTTCTACATTGTCCAAATTTTGGCTTATAATTGTTTGTAGTATTCTCTTATGATTGTATGTATTCCTGGGATGTCAGTTGTAACTTCTTCATTTCTAATTTTATTTATTTGGGCGCGCTCTCCTTTTTTTTTTTTTTTTTAATGAGTCCAGCTAAGGGTTTATCAAGTTCATTTATATTTTCAAAAAAACAGCTCTTAGCTTCATTGATCTTTTCTTCCTCTTTTTTTTTGTTCTCTATTTCATTTATTTCTACTCTGATCTTTACTATTTCCTTCCTTCTACTATCTTTGGTCTTTGTTTGTTCTTCTTTCACTAGTGCTTTTAGGTGTCAAGTTAGATTGCTCCTTTGACATTTTTCTTGTTTCCTGAGATAGGCTTGTATCATTATAAATCCCTCTTAGGACTGCTTTTGCCACATCCCATGGATTTTGGAAAGTTGTGTCTTTATTTTAATTAGTATCAAGGTATTTTTTGATTTCTTCATTGACACATTGGTTTTATAGTAGCATGTTGTTTACTCTCCATGTGTTGGTGTTTTCTCCAGTTTTCTCCCTGTAACTGATATCTAGTTTCATATCTTTGTGGTCAGAAAAGATGCTTGATATGATTTCAGTCTTCTTCAATTAATTGAGACTTGTTTTGTGGCCTAGTATGTGATCTATCCTGGGGAATGTTCCATATGCACTCGAAAAGAATATGTATTCTGCTGTTTTGGGATGGAATGTCCTGTAGATATCTGTTAAGTCCATCGAGTCTAATGTGTCATTTAAGGGCAATGTTTCTGTACTGATTTTCTGTCCAGATTATATGTCCATTGCTGCAGGTAGGGTATTAAAGTCCCCTACTTTTGTATCACTGTCATTTTCTCCCTTTATGTTTGTTAATATTTTCTTTATGTATATAGGTATGCCTATGTTAGGTTCATACATGTTTAAGAATTCTTCTTGGATTGACTCTTTCATCATTATGTAATGTCCTATTTTGTCTTTTGCTCTAGACTTTGTTTTCAAGTCTGTTTTGTCTAATATGGGTATTGCTACCAAAGCTTTCTTTTTGTTTCCGTTTGCGTGGAATACCTTTTTCCATCCTCTCACTTTCAGTCCGTGTGTGTCTTCAGCATTGAAGTGAATATCTTGTAAGTAGTATATGGATGGGTCTTGTTATTTTTATTCATTTAACCGCCTTATGTCTTTTGATTAGGGCATTTAGTCCATTTATATTTAAAGTGATTATTATAGGTATGTACTTATTGCCATTTTGTTCATTCTTTTCTGGAGGTATTTGTAGTTCTTCTCTGTTCTTTTCTTCTTTTAGTCTCTGCCCTTGTGGTTTGATGATTTTCTTTAGTATTACTTTTGGGTTCCTTTGTTTTTTTGTGTATCTATTGTAGGTTTTTGGTTTTTGGTTACCATGAGGTTCATATATATAAATATATATATTTTATATATATAAGATTTGTTTTACATTTTCAAATTCTTTGTTAAAATTCTCACTGTGTTCCTATACACTTCTCCTGAGTTCAGTGAGCTTTTTTAGGACTGGTACTTCGGACATTCTATCAAGTAAATTACTTATCTCCATTTCATTAAAGTTTGCTTTCTGTTGTTTGTCTCTATAAATTAGATGAAGCAATTACCTCTCCTGCTCTTGAAGGTATGTCCTTGTCTGGGAGTATCCCTATGCTGACTGTGTGTGCCCAGTGGCTTTGGCAGGAGGACTGGAGCCGAAGTGAGCATGGGCCAGGGCCTTTCCCAGCGTTCTCTGGGGCTGTCACATTGGCAGGGTGGGCTGGAGCCTGGTGTGGGCCAGGCCTTTTCTTAAGGTGCATGTGCGTTTTGATGTTTGGGGGGATTGTTTTTTCTTTCCTTCTAAATTGTCAGCTCTTTTGGGGTAAATTCAGTTTCTAATCTTTTATGTCCTATAGCATCTAATACATGTTCTTTGCAAATATTGGAACAAAATAATTATGGTTTAAATAAATGAGTTGATGCGTAATTCCTGTAATGCTCATTCATGGAAAATTTAAAAAACTTTAGAACTTTAAGGGAACTTTGGAATAATTTTTTCTAAGTTCTTCATTTTACATATAAGAGAATCAAGTTTTAAAAAGTTCTGCCACTGTTTTCAAGATCTCAGCAATTAAGAAGGAAAAATTAGGACAGGAACCAAAGTCTCCTGATTCTCAGGCAATGCTTTTATGTATTTTTAATTATATGACTATGCCTTTTTAAATGTATAAATTATCTTGTGAATCTTTTTTGATGCTTTACATGGTAATGTGTCCAATTAATTCCTTAATTTTCAATGATAATTACATATGAAGATCTTTACTAGATAAGTAGTATTAAAAAATAAAATTTTCAATTCTATAAATAATTTTTAAAAAAGAGACCATAAATAACACCCTTGAAATCAAACCAGATTGAGGAAAAAGATATACAACTATTACAAAATGAGATCTTATATAAAAATATTTATTGCCATTTCTAAGAAAGCATTTTAAGAAGAAAACTACCCTTAGAACTCATATAGAAATGGACCACATATTCAATAGCAAATTGTTTTATTAAAAAAAATTAGTACAAGTAAGTAATTAGTCATACATATGGTTATAAACCATAAATAATATCTACTTTGATTAGTTTTATTTATACAAGCAGGCTAGTTTATTAATGTAGTTCTCTGATTTTGCATATATGTTTTTATTCGTGTATTTTGCACTTGCATACATGCAAACTGTATAAATGTGTATAGCATCAATTTATTATGGCTGCCGTTTTATACAGATAATTTTATTCCCTTTATTTTAAAAATTAACAAACATTGTATGTCTTAAAGGTTATTAGTGTGCTATAAATAAGAATATGTTATTGTTTTGGACTCTAGTGAACATTACATTCTCAGAAAGGCTGGAGCATGCTTTCTAACTGTCTTTAATATTTTCTATTTAAAAGGTAAATAAGATTTGTGGCCGTCCAATCAGAACACCCACACAAAGCCCCCGTTGTTCTTTTGATGGGAGCAAAGAGAAGCATGGAATGAAGATCTTTATAAGAAATGGGGAAGAGACACTTGCCAACAGAAGAAAGTAAGACATTTGTTTTACAACCAGAAAGAGAAAAGAAAGTAAGCTATTAATTTTACAACAGAATAGAATGTATTCTATTCTGCAGGGGTTGAATTAAGAATTAAGTAGAACAAAATACACTATTGAAGAAACAAAAGATCAACATTAATTACCTTTAAAATTCAGTGCTTCCTCCTATTCTGTTAATTAGGAAGATAAGTTCAACTCAGGAGACCAAAAAACCTTTCTGTGATAAGGGAACATTTTTTATGACACAATATGGCAGGCCTTACATACATATGATCATTGTGCACTTCAAATGTGGCTAGTGTTCAATGTTGTACAGCAATCTGTAACACTCAGTCATCTTGCTTAACTGAAACTGTGCCCCTTGAAGAGTAACTCCCCATTTCCCCTTCCCTGTAGTCAACAATATTGCATTGTACACTTCAGAATTTATTAAGAGGGTAGATCTCATGGTAAGTGTTCTTACCACAATAAAATAAAAATTCTTTAAATGTAGCTAGTGTGACTGAGGATTGAATTTTTAACGTTACATAATTTTAATTAGTTTTAGTCAAAATTTTACATGTAGCTAATAGCTACTATATTGGACAGAATGCAACACAGAGAGAGTATTCATGTAAATGATGTGATAAGTATTACTGAATGTTAAGTACCTGTTAAAAAATGTAAAGTGTCCATACCTTTTACCTGGAATGCTGAAAATTACAATCTTTCGATTCAAAATGATAAGCATTAACTCACATTTCTACCACTGTGCCCGTGATTAATTATTAAATTAATTGTTAAAGCCTTCATTAGTGTCCGGTTGCTTGAGAATTGGTGATTAAACTAAAAACTTTTTAATACTGGAGGAAACTATTATTTATTTATTTTGGTATTCAGTTGACCAGTACAATGGCAAATACTAGATTCTCAGTAGGTATTTTTGAATTGACCTAAAATTCAGAATTCTGTGTTTATTAATTCAAATAATTATTTCTAAAAATACCTTATGGAGAATTCAGTATTTTACATACTTTACTCTCCATAATGTAAAATCTGTTTCCTTTTGAGATAGTGCTCTTAATTGCCCCATTCTCTCCTCAGTTGGGTTATTAGCACAGGGTAAAGAACTGAGCTATTACTGGCTATGTGCTACAGCTGAAAACAATTAGCACATTGTTTGCAAGTAAAATAGCTTTGTTTTTATGTTTTTTTCAATTTAAACATCTATAGTGATCAGTAGTTATTTCTTGCATTTGAGAAATCAGTATGCCTTGGCTATGGTGGTTCTTATAATAAAACCCAGCTAAGGAAGATATTACGTTCCTAAAGATCATGTCAGTTTCACCACCAAAACAACCTAGTTGCTGGAAAAGCAAAACAAAACCCGGTACTTAACATGATTTATTCCCTTGCAAAACTAAGACCATGCAGGTGAAATGTTACAGAATGGCTCAGGAGCAATGAGGGGCTTATCTGAGTGGAAAGTTTTATAAGTGTCTATCCTGGCCATTGAATAGACCTCCATGTCACCAATCTTGCAAATTCATTATTTCTATGCCCTTGACTGGTCAGCCGCCATTAACCATTTCCCATGAATCAGGGTAGGCTCATCACTGGCCAATCTCTTGCCACGTAAGGTGAACAACCAGAGGTCCTGCACTTGAGCCAGCTTAAGCATTTCACTTTTACACATTTTTTATTGCCATTCCTGAATGGAACTTAATTTCTGTGGCAGTATATTTCCTCTTGATGCCTATATATTGTGCAGACCTATCCATAAAGTAGACCTGAATTTTATCTATCCTTTCCTGTCGTAAAGTAGACTTTGTCATCCAAGCAGTGCAGAAGGCTGCAAGTAAGAGTTTATTTGGGCTATTAGGAATTGCAATTCAGGAGAGAGATTTGGGTGAAACTAAAAGGGTGTTGGAGCAGAGGCAAGAGTCAGGGGCTTATAAAGATAAAAGCTACAGTGTTGTTAAAGTTGTCTGGCAAGAATTATGATTGACTCTGATACAAGAAAGGAAATATTTATTCTTAAGTATTCTTAAGGGCTATTTTAGGGTAAGGGTTCAATAAGTAGATAGGCTGTCACGAGTTATTTGTGGTAAGTATCCGATAAGTATCATTGGGCAGGTGTTCTGAGTGCCTGCATTAAGACAGTAAGTGGTCAAAGGTCAGATTCCATCCAGGTCCAGATGTACATAAGTCACACTTCCTCAGTGGACTCCCAGCTCCGTTTTAGAAAGCTCTCTTAGCAATACTATTTTGATTTTCCTTTTATAACCTGAATTTTATTTATCCTTCATCAACTTATCTTTCCCCATGAGGTCATAAATTTTGATTTAAGTAGGTGGGGCAATGTAGCAGGAATAGGTGCTTAGTGAGTCTGGGCTAATTTCCATGCATCTTACTTGTCCTTTTCCCACTTGCTTGAGCCTGATTTCCAGTCGATCACGTCCACTTGATGTTATATTGCTTCTATACAAGCCCGATCTTATAGCCTGGCAGGTCAGATAGTACTTATTTCCTCATGAGCATCTCAGGTTGCAGAATCATTTGCTGGTTTATGGTCAAGTGTGCAGGTTCTGCCAGAGGCAAGTCGTAAACCAACCAGCTGACTGACCTACTGAATGACAGATGGACCAACCAACCAAACAAACAAAAATAGTGTTCAGTAAAAAAATAAATGACTTTACTCTAAAACCCTTGGTGTCTATACTGTGATTCTTCTTATGGGGCTTTCTGGAGTCTCTGCAGAGCATCTTTATTTGCCACCAGTACTTCAGTCACCATTGCATAGATGAACTGGGTCATCTGGACTGAATGTCAGAGTACCTTGGTGCGTGCTACTTCATAAATGGGTTGTAGCAACACAGTATGTGGTAATATGTGTGTAATATGTTTTCTCTAAGATGCAAAGGGATCCCAAAAGCTCTGTGCTTCTTCCTGTGCTTTAGGTCATCTTAAGTGGTGAAATTTGTCTTTTGCATGAGAAGAATATCCCAATCAGATTCAGACTACTAGACATTTAGAAACCCTGCTGAATTGTCAAGCACTCAAAACGTCAATATTTTTCCCCACCAGAATCATTCAGACTAAGTTATCTAGCATAATGTGATCAATATTTGATTATCAGCATGGTGTCCTGTAGGATGTCTAGATGATCATGGCTCCTGTCTATCATGGAGTGGGAGAATTGCCTTGAGGTCTAACAGTGAAGGGGTTCTTGCCAGCTGAAAGTGAAACGTTTCTAATTGTCCTTACTAATTGGTAAAGAGAGAAAAGCATTTGTCAAGTCATTAGCTGCATAGCAGGTGGCAGGGCATGTATTGATTTGCTCTAGCAGACAGCACATACAAAGGAGTATGTAATTGGAGTCACCCTCTGACTCAGGTTATGATCATCCAACCATTATCTGTGTCCACCCCCTGTGCATAGACCAGCCAAACAAGTGAGGCCAATGGTGAAGTGTTAAGATCACCACCACTACAACTTTCATGTTGATGATGACGCTAAACTCAGCAATTCCCAGGGATATTGTGATAGTGTGATTTATAGTAAGAAATATGTATTTGTTCTTTGACACCATTCGTGGCGTAGACTCCTAAAACGCTTGGATTTTCCTAAGTGATGAGAGAAGAACGGTGTCTTTCATTATGTTAATGAGGTGACTTTTGGGTCCCACCTAAGGATGGGGCTGGCTGCCTGGAGAGCCAAACATGTGATTAAAAGGCTGGAACTTTCAGTCCCACCTCCTAATCTCCAGTGAGGGGCGAGGGGCCACAGGTTGACTCAATCGACAGTGGCCATGAGTTAATCAATCCCACCTGTGTAATGAAGCCTCCATAAAACCCCGGATGGTTTGTGGAGCGTCCGGGTTGCTGAGCGTGTGGAGGTGCAGGGCGATTGGCGTGCCTGGAGAGGGCATGGAAGCTGTGTGCTCCATCCTCCAGTGCCTTGCCCTGCGCAGCTCTTCCATCTGGCTGTTCCGGAGTTATATCCTTTTACAATAAACTGTTGACCTAGTAAGTAAAACATTTCTCTGGGTTCTGTGAGCCGCTCTAGCAAATTAGTCAAACTCGAGGGGGGAGTGGGTAGTGGGAACGTGTGATTTATAGCCAACTGGTCAGAAGTACAAGTAACAACCTGGACTTGAGACTGGCACCTGAAGTGTGTGTGTGTGTTGGAGGGGGTGGGACACAGTCTCGTAGGATTACCTGTGGAATTAACCTGTGGAATCTGATGCTCTCTCTGGGTGGAAAGTGTCAGAATTGAATTGGATTTTTAGATACGCTGCTGCTGTGGGAAATTTGCCTTTTGTTGGTATGGGGACCCTCACTCCTCTCCACATACTGGAATTGGTACCAGAACTATTTTTTGTACAAGAGGTAGTTTTAGGAATTTCAGTTTGGCCCCCATTCCATGCGTTGAGGAACCATTGTGGGGATTGTGCAAGGGATGTGTATGTCTCTTCCAAAGACATATTGAGAAGTGTGAAACAGACACACTTCTGTGGATTCATTGGGCCCAGTGTGAGACAGACTGAGCCTAAAATTTCATTTTCATTTTGTAACCGAAAGTGGGGTCCGGCTGCTCGCCACTCAAAAGTCAATAAAGAGGCAAGGTTGGGGCTTCCCTGGTGGTGCAGTGGTTGAGAGTCTGCCTGCTGATTCAGGGGACACGGGTTCGTGCCCCGGTCCGGGAAGATCCCACATGCCACGGAGAGGCTGGGTCCGTGAGCCACGGCCGCTGAGCCTTCGCGTCCGGAGCCTGTGCTCCACAACTGGAGAGGCCACAGCTGTGAGAGGCCCGCGTACCGAAAGAAAAAAAAAAAAGAGGCAAGGTTGGTGGAAAGGAAAGCTTGCTTTATTTCAGATGCTGGCAATGGGGGGGAGGGCAGAATCCTGTCCAAAGGCCGACTGGCCCCCCCCGCACTGACAATCAGTGGGCAAGAGCTTTTGTAGATGGAGGGAGGGGGCTACATGCAGAAACAGCACAGTCAGCTCTGACAGTCATCTTGAAATTGGTCATGTGGTGGTCTGACCAGCGTCATCTTGATTGTTTTAAGTACCGTTAATCTTCAGTTCCAGGGTCGGTTTGTTCCCATTTCTTTGAGGCCAGTTCTCGGAATGATGGCAGCTTATGTCATGGCTACAGCCTGGTCATCATGTAGTTCACCTCTTCCACCTGGTGAGGGTATCAATATCTACAAAACAGCTCACAGGATACCGCTCAGAATATGATCTATAGCCCATGAAAAGGAACTAAAGGTCCTTAACTATGCTTAGTGACTAAACTATACTATTTAGTCTTGTTGGACTGTTTTCCTTTGTTTCTACATTTTCTCACTTTTCTGATTAAACTTATTCTTTTTTTTTTTTTTTTTGCGGTACGCGGGCCTCTCACTGTTGTGGCCTCTCCCGTTGCGGAGCACAGGCTCCAGACGCGCAGGCTCAGCGGCCATGGCTCACGGGCCCAGCCGCTCCGCGGCATATGGGATCTTCCCGGACCGGGGCACGAACCCGTGTCCCCTGCATGGGCAGGCGGACTCTCAGCCACTCGCCACCAGGGAAGCCCTAAACTTATTCTTTGCCCAAAGTTTTTTCACAGACAAAAGCCAGACTGAGGACATGGGGGGCAGGGATCGTAGGGTCCTGCTCCATTTCAGTTTGACCTCTATGAGCCTCATTTAGACAGAGTAGAATGGCATTTTGGGTCTTTAGGATTAAAGTTAACTGAGAGCTGGTGTCTATTGCTGGGAAGCAAAAGGGCCACAGGACCCTTAAGGAAAGATGGGAAGAATGCTTTACGCTGCATAATTGTTGGGCTTGTTCAGGGATCTTTCTCAAGAGAACCCAGCCTTAGTATATGAAGGTACTCAGAAGCTGGGATTAGGAACTAGGTGAGAGACTGAGAATTCTTTTTGTGGCAAATAAAGTGACATTTCTTTTTCTTGTACTTTATATTTTTGTTAATTCAGATCTCTTATTTCATGGGTGAGCTATTTTCTTATCACTCTAATCAATTTATTAACTAATATAGTTTAATAATAGTTATATAAGTTAACTAATACAAACTAATATAGTTTTAAAATTTTTATTTCCTAAAATTTTCTGTTTTCTCATTTCCTTTTTTTCTGTGAGCTCAGTTTCCTACTAGATTCCTTTTTAAATTTAACTTAACCATTTGTAAGAGTTTCTTTTTATGTTCTATATATTGTTTGTCAGTTTTAGACTTTGCAAACATTTTCTATCTAAGGTGATAGTTCAGTTAAATGTAAATGAGTTGATGTGTAACTTAAGATGATCTTTGTTAAACAGAAACTGAGTTTATAAAATGTTTTCTTGTTTAAAAATTTCTTGCCTGTGTCAATTCAAAAGGATAGTCTACTATTCTTTTTCATACTAGCATTATAGTTTTGTTTCTCTCATTGTTAATATATGTAGAGACTATATCTTTATATATGTTATGAGGTAAAGTTCCAACTTAAATTTTCCAAATTCTGAGGCAGATTTCAAGGGTTGCTCTAAAACAATCCGTCCTTTTTTTTTTTTTTTTTGCTTCATACTCATTCCAAGTTCCCTTAGATAGATACACTGGCCTGTTTATAAGCTCTCTCTGAAATTGCTCTGTTTACTGGGTTTTGGTGTTTTTTTTTCCTTTTTTCTCTTTTGCTCTTAAAGATTTTCTTAAATCTTGTTAGCCCCTTTACCTACTGTTTTTCAAAATTCTCTTAGATGTTTGTAGAATTATTTTTTCAAATATATTTTATAATCTCTTGAGTTTTGATTAGGGTTATATTGAATACAAAGATCGATTCAGACAAAGATATGTTTATAATGCTATATGTGGCTACTTTTTTGTACTCTGTTTCTAATGGTCAGTCTGTTCATGGGACTGGGTTTTCTCTGTGGATGATCACATGGTGCACTGGTACAGCTGTTCTGGCAAGAGGCTTGCTGTACCTGGTAAAGCTCATATACTCTATGCACTACAGTCTACCTTTAAAGGATGTATCCAAGAGAAACTCTTGCTCATATCCAGTATAGTTGCTCTAGTTGTAAAATGCATCAGTGTCTCTGACACTGTCTTACCATGTAAATGAAAAATAAACACTGTTCTATTTACTAAAACTTTAAACTCTTTTTACATATAAATAAGTCATAGTCTTTAAAAATTATATTGTCATAATTTACTTTAGATTTATTTTCTTTATTGGTATAGCTTATAAAAATTTCTGTTTTAAATTATGGCACCTGATTTAAAACATACATATTTTCAGGTCTTTGTGGCAGAGTAAGAGTTAAGTTTATATAGTTTCCTTTATTCAAACAATTCTTTTGAGGTTTATATAACCATTGTTGACATAAATAATTTGATCTTTGGCAGGGGTAACCAACAATATTTATTAAGAGGTGATTAATAGTTTTTGTTTTTTAATTGGAATGTCTAGTGCATGGTTCAAAAACCAAACTCTACTGAATTAAAAAAAAAAACAAAAGCAGAAAGATGAGTTTATTGCAAGGATTTCAACCTGCAAACTGGGAAACTCAAGGCTATGGGAGTAGTGAGTACTGATTTGCTCACAGACTAAGGGATTTTTATGGTATAAATATGGAAGTTATTTGGCTTTTTCAGGTAATTGTTTGGCTACTGGTCTTCTTTCTTATTTGGATCAGGGTAGCTGAGTTAGGAGAATAGGAAGTCCAGAGATGGCAATGGACAGACTTGGTGTTTGGGGATTGGCTGGTGGCCTCCGCCAATTTCTGAGAAGAGCTGTAAATTCCTGTAAGGTTAGGTTAAGTTTCCTTTATGCACCTACGATGACCATCTTCATTTTGTCCTTGACATAAATGACTCAATTTTAGGTTGGTTCTACAGTGTTTTACAGTGATATATAATATACTGAAATAGTAGTTGGGTTTAAGGCTACCATCTTGTTCTTTGTTATCCCTTTATACCATTTTTTTTTATTCCTCCTTTCTTGCCTTCTTTTGAGTTTAGCTGGTATTTATTATTTTTTTATCTTCAAAGCTTTTTAGATTTATGTTTCTTCAGTATTCTCAATGGCTATCATAGAGATTAAAATATGCACTTTAAATTTTTTACCATCTACTTTAAATTAAAAGTTTTACCGCTTCATTGAACAATATAAGTACCTCAAAACAGTTTCACTCTATTACTCTCTTCCTAGCTTTTGTGCTATTTTTGTCAACAAATCTTACTTCTACCAACATTTTAGCAACCCCCAAGACATTACTGTTATTGTTGTCTTTAAGTAGTCAATATTTACCTATAATTACCTATTTTATTCTTGTACTTTTTAAAATTTATTTCTGTGTGTTCATCTAGAATCTTTGCTTTAGCCTTAGTACATCTTTCGTTGCTTATTACTAGTGATGAGTTTTCTCAGCTATTGTTTGTCTGAACATATCTTCACTTTTAAAGAATATTTTCACTAGGCCTAGAATTTCAAGGTGTTGCCAGATACATTTTTTAAAACTGTAAATGTCCAAGTCATAATTAAGTTCATGGCATGACACTGTATTAAGGAGTATGAAGGGTTTAATGGAAACATTTAATGTGAAAGGTAACTAAGGTAGTTGATGTTGCTGGCGCCCTGCTTGCATCCCTTTACCCGTCCATTTTGTCTGCTTCTTGGTTGCTGTGTCCTGGCTGCGGATAACGCACAGCTGCCTTATTATCTGGGGAACTGACCTCAACAGATAGGAGCCTTCTGTGTTTATTATCTATTGCTACCTAACAAATCATTCCAAAACTTAGTGGCTTAAAGCAAAAATAAGCATTTATTATGTAACTTTCTGTGGATCAGGAATTTGGGAGCTGCTTAGCTGTGGGGTTTTAGCTCGGGGTCTCTGGGAGATTGCTGTCAAGAAGTCAACTGGGGCCATAGTCATTTGAAGGCTTTAGTGGAGCTGGAGTATCATCTTCCAAGATAGGTCACTCACATGGCTGTTGGCAGGAGGCCTTGGTTTCTTGTCACAATGGCCTCTCCATAGGACTGCTTGAGTTTTCTCACCACATTGTGGCCGGTTTCCCTCAGTGTAAGCAATCTGAGAGAAAGCAAGGGAAAAGCTGTAGTTTCTTATAATGATCCAGCCTCCGAAGTCCCACACTGTCACTTTTGCAATATCCTAAAAGTTATATAAGTCAGTTCTATTCAGTGTGGAGAGGGACTACACAGAGGCAGGAAGGGAAAGATTACTGGGGCTCATTCTGGAGAGTGGCTATAACACCATCTCATCCACATGGGTGAGGGGGGTAAACTCCCACCTACCTCACCCCGTCGGTGGCAGCTTGCAGGCAATGACTGACACAGGAGCCTCCAGGGCTCGCCCCTTGCTCAAGGTGGTAGGACCAAATATGTGGTGAAATTCACACTGCAGCACTCCTTGTGGAATCTGGCTGAAGATGAGACAACATCACTGCTTAACTTCTTCCTCCCCACTCTATCTGGCTTCCCTGACTACCTCTGTCTTACGAGCATCCCTCAGTGAGTCACCTGCGTCCACATTGCTGTGTCACACACTGCCTCTAGGAAATCTGACCTAGAGATGTCTGAAGAAGTTCCTAAAATAAATGCAGAATAAGTGTAAACTAAGGCAGAAGTATAGTCTCCTATCATAAATATAGATATTTCTCTATATATTCCTAAGTTCCTAACTTGTTTTTTGTTTTTTTCCCCCCACTTTTTCTGAATTCATAGGGAACCTTTCTGTTGAACGCATTGCCTTCTTCTCCTATTTGTAAAATTTGAAGAAGGAAATTTACATATTAAAATCTGTCTCTGGATCTAAGGGTTGTGCTAAACTTGTTGATAGAGTCTGGAAAAAGGAGCTAAACTGTAGTTTATTATTATTTTAATCACATTTTGGAGATGTACTTATTCAGTCTACCCAATTTTTCCCATGTATATAGCCTGATGGTAATGAGCTGATTGGAGACTTGGAGTGATTGATACATACCAGTTACAAAGGTCTCCGAAAGTTGAGAAAGGCAAGGAAAAGGCTTTAACCATCTAGCAAAGCATCACTATTTAGCCTTAGTTTGGGGCGGAAACCAAGTCAACACGGCTGTAAAGGACACTGCCCTCATATAGCTGTCTAAACCAGCCCAGGCAGAGTGCTTTCCCTATGGCAGTTCCTGCTCTCTGCTTGATTGCTTGAAGTTAGCTGGTAAGAGTAAGCTATTAGCAAGCTTAGATCAGTGATAATTAGCTGTACATTATTATTTCAAAGCGGTGTGGCTGTGCCAGTTAAGTGGGTAATTAGGAAAACCCCAGGACAATAAATTAAGAGAGAGTCTCAACATCAGTGCCCCATCTGTTCTCCAGCTAGCATTCCAATTAGCCAAGCCTCTCATTTAAGAATATGCTGATTAAGGGGTGGGCTGTATGCCTGAGTGTGTATTGGGGTAATAAAGACTTAGGTTTCAGTAAAAGTAAAATGTTTTTAACGTCAGAGGTGATTTTGACATGAAGGTGGGGAAAGGAGAATTTTTAGAAATAATAGATTTTCAATGTTGGAAACGAAATATAATTTAACTTGTTTTATGAGTTTTTGTTTCTCTCAGTTTTCTCCTCAGAACTTCTTTGGGATATTGTATCAACGGGAAGTTCCATTTAATTCTAATGTGATTATTAAATCTTGAATTGGATGAAAATTTTACCACTTGGAACATGAAGAATTTTATTTATTGAGGATGGGAACTAAAGAGGACACTTGAAATTGCATAGTTTAAGGAGAGGAATGAGTCGGGGCCTCATTCTTATTCAGGATGGGTCTGTCTATGAAAGCAAATTAATTGTTACCCTGTACCTCACAGGAGAACACAGTGATGTGGTTAAAAATAATTCAATTACAGTAGGAAAAATCTTTAAACATATACTGAATGAAGAACAGTTAACGTTATTTAGGATGACTGCCAAGATAGCTCAAAAGGTTCATATTAAGTAGAATCAGTTGGCTTAAAATACATGAATTCATAGCTACGTTGTTAAACCTTATTTAGTAAAATACTTTATTGAAACCACAATTAATTTTTAAAATTCTTGATGTGCGTGTGTTTGGGTAAATGTATTTGTTTACATGGGTAAATCAGTATTGACAGACTGGGCTTAATGAATTGTATATACACATACTCAGCGGATGAAAATATCCATGGGTCAGGGAAAAGTCAACTCTTTGAGAAAAATTTAATATCATTTGTAGGACTGGAGAAAGCAATTTCCAATCTGTTTCCTAAAAGGAAGTTAGTGCTTCTTTGAGGTGCCATTGTTATTTATTATCTGTACGTTTAATTTACTAAAATAAAGGCCATGTTCCCTTCAATGAGGACATTTCTGTTTAATTTAAGACAGTGCTTAGTGAGTGGTGGCAGTGAGGTCACCTAGGGCAGGGCAGGCCAAGGTGAGGCTTTGGATGAGGGGCCCGAGGCCAGGCCAGAGCAGGGCTAAGAAAACGTGAGCGCAAGGCAAGCTAGCGTCAAGCCCTACATGAATAATGCAGGGCAGGACCCCATGGGTCAAAACCCAGGCACACAGGAAGAAGGAATGCCAGGAGGCAGAGCAAACATGTGGCAAAAGTTTAGGCTAGTGGTGCTTAACCTTTTGTGGGTCATGTATCCCACTGAGAATCTGATAAAAACTTCGCAGAACAAGAAAGTTCATAAACAAAGGACTTTAAACTGTGTCTGCTCTTATTTTCTAGATGTTCGTGGAAAAAATTAACGACCATTTCATGAAATATCTGAAACTAAATCCAAACAATGGGCAGTTAAGCTAATATTCTACAGTGTTTGTGTTGAAAGGAGAGATGGCTCCAAGTACTTGGTATAAACTCGAAGTTGAAATTGTGATGGTCTTAGAGGTTCGGCGTCCAGTGCATGCTGCTCGCTTTTTTTTTTTTTGATGGTAACGATTATTGAAAACGACAGAAAGCAAATGTATGTGGTTATCAGTGTCTGCGATTAGCGCTCTCATAGCTTGCTTGCTTAGATGAGGATAGGCTTATATCAGGGAATATGAGATTTACTCTAAATTCTTCAAGTTATTTACATCGATCTTCCATAATGCTCTGGACCTCAAGTTAATTTGCGACATCCGTAATATTGAGACTGTCAAATTTAAGTTAATGTGAGTCAAAATCTCCCCAAATTTCTCACTACAGAAAGAATAATAAAATATATTTCTCAGCCATAGGAAAAATCTCCTTTAATTTGGACATTTTTCTAACTGGTTCTCCAAAAACCTTCTGTTTCCCAGTAAACAGCAGCTTTGCCAGGTGAGCGTAGAAGGTTTTCAGTAGTATTTATAATCATGACTATAGGGTTATCTCATTTATATGGCTCAAGATATCCCCCATCAAGAAAACCAAACTGTGAATGCAATTTTCCCTGTCTAATATACCTGAAAGCAACCTTCCTCCTTCCCTCCCTCCCTTCCTTCCTTCTCACAAAAAGTGAATCATTTATCCATTTTCCTTTGGAAAGTCAGTGAACATCTGCAAAGTTGAAGAGAACCCCAAATTCAGCTCACATTTTTTTCACTCAAATTTTTTAAGCCATGAGGAGGATTTTAAATATGTGTCATATTGAAATTGATGATTTTTATAGAAGTGTATAAAAGATACTTCAGAATTTTTAGCAGAATCTATGGGGCCTACATCAGGATGATGAGTGAGGCTCATTTCTTTTACTGAAGTAGCAAAAGTAATTGTACTTAGAAGCATCGTGAGTGCTTCATCTACAGCAAGAGTACCAAGCACTTTCTTTCTCTTGGTTTTCTGTTGAAAAGAATATTCCATCATTTTAAATCTATCATTGGCATTTGAAGTGTCCAAATCATGCATACAGGTAAGAGTGAAAAATGGGGAGCAGGTAGAATCAAGAGAGATTCATATTTTTTTATCCAGTTGTATATTGAATAGAAATAACAAAGCTGCCAGTTTCTCCATAATTGTGCTCAAAATAGAAGAAATGTGTTTCTAGAGTAGATTATATCATTTAACAGAGGCTCTGCTTTTTATGATTTTTCTCACCTTCGAGATACAAATTTATGTCAACCATTTCCAGGCCATACCATGGTCTCCAGAATCACATGTGGAACCTTTTGCTTAGAAGTGCAACTGATGAAAGTTTTAAGGTAGTTTTGGGATAATTCTTTTCGTTTAGGCCCATATTCATAGACTTACAGACTTGCAGATCAAATTTTCTTCTAATTGATTGATTCTGTTTGATGATTTTTGAAGATTAACAGTCTAAGGTGCTCCTTTGGCTGTGTTGGTTTGACCCTCCTTCAGCAAGAATCTTGTTAGACATGCAACACTGCAACTCTGGGGTCCTGCAAACTGAGTGAATCCAAAGGATTTATAATCTTTACTGTATTTGGTTTGTCTTACCTTTTCCAATGTAAGCTAAGCCTTATGTACACAAAGTACATATGAATAATCATAATGGAAGCATGGAATTACTTTAATTCTGATCATAGGGACAGTATTTTATTATTTTTTTAAAGAAAATTTCTGGTTTATTTGTCACAGCATGGTTTGTGAGATGTGAGGGGCAGTATTTTAGATGTCATTATTGGGTAAATGTGATTATGTATAATAATGATGTATTGTTTAACCCTGGTCAGCAATATTCTATGCCACCTTTCAGAAGTTGGGCATACAATAATACCTGGTTTACATGTGATATTCAAGAGTAATTTTTTTCCAAAAATGAGAATTAGTAGAATAATAGGAATATAATTGAAGACTAAAAGAACTCATTTTCTTTGAACCTGGTTAACTATACATCTCTTGACCCTAAAGCCTGTCTTAATATCAGACTCCGGGAACACAAATATATGCATTGAGAGGTATACAGTAAGTGAAAATGCAAATGAGAATAATTTGTATTGTCTATTATTGTCAATATATTGGCATATATTGTCTATATATTGTCAATATATTGGCATATATTGTCTATCAGTTAGACAAGTTTGTGGATGGAGGTAACCAGGAATATCTGACTGAAGTCATTAAATTAAAAAAAAAAGAAAAGAAGGAATGAGAAGGAAGCCCATTTATTGGCAGACTATCAAAGTGAAAGTAGTTCATTAATGTCCTGATGCTGAGAGAGGAAAATGTTGTCCAGAATGTTTTCTTATCCCCCAAGTCATGGAGTTTATAGTTAAAATGTTAGCAACCACAGAAAATATCTTACTGCAAAAGAGAGTAACATTCAAGATTTGACTTAAAATCCTGAATCTCAAAATACAGCTATAATGTTTCTTTGTATAAATGACCTATATTAGAATCATTAGATTTGCAAATATTCTGTTTGGCTAAACCTTCTCATTGGTCTTGACCCAGTCAGGTCCTAGACACTTTTTTCTATTGGAAGATTAATAGCATGCTTCCCGAAACTAGTATAACTGAACAAATAATTTCATATTTTAATGAAAATGAACAAAGTTATGAGGTAGGAGAGAACATCACACCTCCTTTGGGATGGATGCTCAGTTTAATACTATCTGATTTGTTTAAATATTGGATGTTTGGCTCTGTGCTTATTTTTATAAGTGAGTTAAGGTCTTTGTTTAAAGTCCTTTTTAATGGAGAACAGAGTCGGTGCTTTGTGAGGTACTTTTTTACAACATGGGAAAATGAGGTGAGAGCTTGTTTTGAAAACCTAGTTTTGACATCAGGTTTAAATCACTCTTTTAGAGGAGGATGCTTTCAGAAAGGGTGCTTCTTACTGGGACATTAAATGGTAATGTGTTGGGTTTGAGGGATATTGAAAAGTGAGAATAGAAGAGTCTATACTAATTGTATAGATGGTCATGAATGCCCAGCTCAGGGCTGGTATAAAATCACCACTAGGGAGCCTTAAGCACACAGCACCTGTTGGAAAAGAATCCTCTGCAGAGGATGGGAGGATGTTAACATGTTTTCAGTGCTTTTTCCCATCATTTTCCCTGTGCCCCCACCCCAGTCTACTGCCCATCTTAACACCTTCAGCTCTGTTGAGAAAGCACAGTAAATCTGTGAAGGAAGGGAACCCATCTCATGAACAAGAAGACTTCCTACCAGGAGGGAAAAACCTGGAATCATTTAGTCAGAAGAAAGAAAATCCTTCTCTAGGAGAATAGTGCTGGTTCTGAGGTCACAGCTTCCATCCTGAGCAGTGGGTTCAGAGAGCAGACTTTATGAATTACGCTTTTAGAAAAAAACAGTATTTTCCTTTTTAATCAAATATGAATGCAATGTGCTTGAAACACATTTCCATCTGTGATAAAACTCCCTGGTGCCATTTATTGCTTTGCTTCTTAGTGCTACACTCACCCTCTCCCCGCATCTCTCCAGGAATCATGAAGCCTGTATAGAAAGGGACCAAGAAGCTAGATTTCAGTCCCCCTATAGCCCATCTGCCTGCATGTATTTAATTATTTTCAAGCATTTACAACGAGAACCATTATTGCTATAGAACAGAAATCTAAAGAAATCTTTAGAAATCCCTTCTCAAGATCTATACAAATATTTTGTCAAATAGAATGACTTCGTTGAGAATTAAGTTAGATGATGAAATATAGATTCAGAATTGCCAGAGAAAATAGCCCTTATCCAGAAACATGTGATTATGTATTTCCTCTGCGGGGCAGGAGACTGACACTTTAAATGTCTCCTGTTTGACAACCGTGGTCAGACACGTCCACAGGTTTGAGCCTGTTCATTAGTGCCATATTAACCTTAACTCTGCCTCAGGCCATTAACCAGCAAACTGCACATTTGACCTATGTTCTACAGATATTTTCAAACAGTGTGTGAGAGGCACTGCTTTTAATTTGGTTTCTGTATTATGTGTGGACTGATGTGAGGGCTGAAAAAATCAATATATATCATTAAATACAGAAACGTGTGGTCTGAAACATTCCACAGAGAAAAGTTCCATTTGAAAATCAGGTTCTTCTCCAACATTTTTCCAGATAATCAGCTTTGCTCAAAGTTAGAAATAGTCTTTTATATCATGTTCAAGGGAAAAAAGGCAAGGAAGTGTTCTATGTAGCAGTTGATAAATGTTTTAAAATTGAAACAAATGCCCACTAGATGAAGACCTAAGACTGAGAGGTATGACTTTTGAACATAGCTCTGTTTCCAGCAACGTCTCATGAAATGAAATGCAAAATCAAATGTAGATTGGAGCCATATGCCTAAGTGAAAACAGCTCTCTAGAAAATCAGCAAAGATTGAAACACGCCGTTGTCACCCTTTAAACCATACGTATGAGAAACATGTCAGCCTTATAAATTAAAAAGTAAAAATTGGCTTAGTGGGCTATTTTAATAAATTATGCTAGAGTTGCTATATCTGGGTTTTGGAATATTATACATCTGTATAAAAATAAGTAACTCCTAGATTTATTAACCTGTAAAGGGTTCATGATATATTGTCAAGTGAGAAGAGCCAATTGCATGTACGTGTATAGCTTGACCCTAGTTTTGTAAAACCAAACCATCTCTGTCTCTGTCTGTTTTTGGTTATGTTAGGGTGCACGTAGAAGAAACTGAAGAAAGCACCCCAGGCTGTTAACATTTGTTACCTCAGGAGGGAGGATGGAGAAACACTGTGGAGGGACAGATATGAACTTATTCTTCATGTGCCTTTTAGTTATTTAACTGTTCACCAAAAGATATGTTACTTTTGTTATTAAAAATGATTAAAGTCAAATGATAATGGTAAAGCCAGTCGAAAGTGTCACTTGGTTTTAGAGTAGTAACTGGACATTCCTGTGTCAACCAAACTAGAAATGATTACTTCAGGGTGAATTGCATTTCCTTTCTTTCTTTTTCTTTTCTATCCCTATCCTTTTTTTTTCTTGCCACGTGACAGATCAGGAGACTTTCTGGCACTGCAGGCCTCCAGGGCATGGGAAGCAAGGAAGCACTAACTATGTTGGTCCATGTTCCTCTCCAGTCAGTCGGCTCAGGGCAAGCAAGGCTGGAAGCTATGAATGAGCAATTGTGTTCCAGCCTTTTTCCTCTTTCCTGTGCTAGCACAGTGTGCAAAGCTGTTCATTAGCCAGAGATCAGAATTTTCTCCACTCCCTGCTTCCTGCACCAGATCTTTCAAATTGGTAAAGAGATACAGATAAATCCTGTCTAAACATGTTACTTTCTAAGTGCAGATTATGGCAGGAAGAACTGATGTATCTGTTTTCTATCTGTCTACCAGTCTACTACTGTGTTCTCTGAAAAGCGTGATTATTTCTGTAAAATTTTAAAAACAGAGAAATATTCTTTTCCATAAAGAGTCATTCAACTTTGATTTGTCAAATATCCAATATCTGCCCGATACTGCAAAATCATGGCATTTTTATTAATTAATGAAACAACGATGTCAAGGTCTGCATTAACTAAATGCTTGACTAAATAATTAACTTAATAAATAACTAACTTAGTCACTTTTCACAAGTCCTTCCCCTTCTTTGGTTTTAACTTTCCTTAGTTATAAAGTAAGAGGCTGCACATTAGTATCCTGTAGGAAGCTTTCAGAAAAACACAGGTCCCTGGTTCCTACCCCGAGCACAAAATCTGAATGTCTGAGGGAGAAATCTAGGCATACAGTTTATGTTTCCTTGGTGATGATAGAGTGCATTTAGGACAGAGCACTACTGGATCAGATGATCTTTAAGGCTCTTTCTAACTTGTCTTTATAATATAGTATACCTGTGATATATTAATTATAATGGCTATCTTACACCACAGTGTGACTAAATGTTAATGTGTCACTACATGTTAACTTCAGCATCACATATATATTGGGTTGGCCCAAAAGATCATTCGTGTTTTTGTGTGAGATCTTCTATATTCTCTCCATAAGAATATATATATATATATATATATAGTCTCTATATATGTTCTATATATAATATAGAATCTGCCTTGAACCTGTTTAGTAGAATCTGGCACAGCTTGTAGTCCTGCCCTTGAGATTCCTTCCATTTTCTAGGAAGGTCTTTCTGATATAGCTTCACAATCTAGGAGTGGGTCCCGTAATTTAAAGTTCCCCAAGTCAGCTGTGCTCTTTAAGGACTTTATCATTATCGTTTTTGAAAATTGTATTTCATTGTAGAAACGTCTAATTCTGGAAGTTGTTAAAAACTAACACCGCATCTGGGGCCAATTCAACAAGAATTTGTTAGGTGCCTGTGGGGTACCACACTGTGGTCCAGACCCTGGGGATATAAAGCAGACATGGCTCTTGTCTTCAGAGAATGCACCCTTTAATCAGGGAGGCAGATATACAGACAGCAAAATATAATACCAGATAACCAGGGCTATAAAACAGATGGCAAGTGTGGCGTGAGAAACGGATAGACCAACAGAAGCATCACAGGCTGGTCAGGCAAGGAGTTAGGGAGGAGATGAGGATAAAGCTGGATTTTGAAGGATGGGTAGATGGTTGACAGGGAGAAGTGGGGAGGGAAGGCCATTCTGGGGAGAAGAAAAGGTGGCATCCTATGCAGTAAATATTGAGATTTCTTAGGCAATATGAGTGTGTGGTTTTGGCTGGGGTGTGAGGCTGGAGGGAAGGGGGACTGTCAGGGCAACTAAGGGGCAAAGAGTAGAGAGATGATGAGCCACGGTAAGACATTTTACCTGAATGCTTAGGATTTTAAAGGAGGAAAGTGTTATGGCTGTTTTCTGGAGCGAATTCTGGTAAGAACTTGGGGCATGCATTGAAGGGAAGATGGGAGGGCAGACCTAGTCAGAGAAATCATTTGTTAGACTGTTGTAATCCCAAATGAGAAATTATAAGTTCGCATGTGGCCCTGACATATAGGCTTTGAATAAATATTCTGGCAAAGCATGTTTTCCTCTTTAAAAAATATTTTTGGAGTGTTACTCTTAATAATGTTTGATTTCTGTATTCTTGAGATGTCTTAAGACCAAGATGAGCAAACAACATGTACGTAACACAGCTCCTCAAGGATAATTATCTGGAGGCTCTAACATCTTGAATTTATTTTTCTCCTAATTTTAACTGGAAATATTCTCATGACTGTAGAAAAATAAATGTATGGATAGAGTCACCCTTCCAGCAACTTAAATTTTGAATCATCCAAAGAATATAATGTTTTATTCGTTGTGACATTTCATGTACAACTGGAAAAGGAGGACCTGGTGCATTTTTATTTTTTTTAAAGTAGGCTGAGGATAAGCTGGGAACTGAGGTATGGATTCTTTTCTCATGATCAACATTCACTGGAGCTGTGGCAGCAGGTCAATGTTTTTAACCTCACTATGGCTTCTAGTTATTTGAGCCCTTCATTTCTTACCAATTCAACTATGATTATTATTTTTCTATATCCAGTATAGATCTCCTGGTCCTTCAACGCGACCACTTTTTTGCAACACTGGTCTTCATTCCTGTGACCTCAAAACTGCCACACACAGAATTATAGAGTTCCAAAGTACGTTCTCTGCTCGATTTCTATCCTCACAAATCAAACCTTATTTCAACATTCACGTGGACTTTCTTCCATTCTTTTAGTCTCAGGGAATTTGCTCCAAAGCTAACCACTCTGTTTTCCATAATCCTTCCCCTCTCTTCTTTTCATAACTTATGATCCATCAGTTATTCATTTGTTTTTCTTATCTTTGTATCAATTAAGAGAGACTAGGTTGTGATGTGGTAGCAAAACACCTCAACCTATCATTGGTTTAGAACCAAAAAAATTGTTTTGGTTCCCAACCAATGCCCATTTCAGACCAGCAGGGCTACTGCTCAAGCTGCGGTTCCTCTGGCTTTAAGCCTCAGAGTTACAGATCAGCTGCCATCTGAAACATTGCCTGCCATCAGGGGAGAGGGAAACAGAAGCTGGCAAAGCCACGTTGGTCCTTAAAGCTTAAGCCTGGAGGGAATAAACATCACTTCTGCGTACATGACTAGAACCCAGGGCAAGTCACAAAGACAAAGCTACCCTCAAAGGGTAGTTCACCTGATTGGGGAGGGGAAGACAATTAGAAGTTATCTTAAAACCTTTGCTTTACCTGTCAATTCTAGATTCCTAATGGTTTTCAAATCTATCATTTTCCTGACATTGACCGGAAGGTATTTTTCCCCATCCTCATACGTCTCCCTCTGGACTTGCTTATACTCCCCTAAGTGACCTCACTGCTTTTCTGTTTCCACAATACTGCGATGATGATATGTCACTTGCTTGCTGGAAAAATTAATGGCTCTCACCACCTGAATAAAACTGAAACATGTTATGATGATCAACAAGACCGATTATAATCTGGCCTCTTCCTGCCTTTGACTGTGATTCCCATAAGCACACTCCTTACTAGCTAACCTAACTGTATGAGTCTCTGGATACACAATGTTCCTCTTTACCTTTGTTTATCCTGGATTTTTGTTGTTGTTGCTTGCTTCTTGGTTTGTGTTTTTTTTTTTTTTTTAATTTGCATGGAACACTGATATGTTATCTTCTTATTTCCTGTTTCTTTCTCTGTCTTCAAATGTGACACTACTTATTAATACTGTATTATTATTGTGGATTTTTCCCGGAATGTGCATTCTTAGAAGGCGGGGACTGTTTTCTTTAGCTATGAATCTCTAGCGCCAACACAGAGCTTGGCACTCCATAGTGTTTAGTATTTTGTGACAAATAATTGTTAGCCGATGGTTTATGGAATGAGTGGAAATCTTCGAGGAGACTATCCTTTCAGAGACAACGCAGGCAAAGGCCTGGAAGTAAGTTTGGAGGACAGCACGCATCTCACTTTTGTGGAACCCGAAAGTGTGGTTTGGGTTGTTGCTGAAATTGAGATGAAGGGTACCTTATGTAGCTTTCTAAGAAGTTTGGATTTCATGCTGTAGAGAATAGAGAGCCCTTGATGACTTTAAGCAAGTACATGGCATAATCTGTGGACTACCAGATTTGAATTTCTATAGGTGGCTCTCATGGAGGATGGGAGGTGATGGTTAAAGGAACCGATGGGAGGTATGCTCTCCTGGTACAGTAATTCCAGAGAAAGGTGATCAAGGCTTGAGCTAAGGCAATGGCAATAGCATTGGGAAAGGGAACTGAAAGAACGATGTGAACTTTCCCCCTTATGATCGATTGGTTGTGAAGGGAGAAATGAAACAAAGGCACCATTTACCAAGAGTGAAGTAGGAGGTTTGGGGGCCAAAAATTATCTGTTCGGTTTTACATGATCAATTTGAAGGTCTCAACATTTGCAGCCATTTGTGCCAGGCCTCTTCATTTCTAAAAGGTTCTTTGATTCCAAACATGTGGTCATTTATAGTGAATAGAATTCAGGACAGGAGCCATATGTCTTCCTGTTCATTAAACCCCACCTCTGTAAGGAAGAACCAGTCAATTTCATCAATTATGTTTTCATAGCTGCAGCATGAGAATTGATGTTTGTTCATGCATTCCAGTTAGTGGAACACAGCCATCAAGGAGAGACTTATTTTCTAGAAGAGGAAATCGATAAAATATAGATAAGCATTTAATTGTGCTAGTGAGAAAATAAAGCATCATCTTTTTTTTTTTTTTTTTTTTGATTGAGCATGGGTTAGAGATTTGTGCTTCCTGCAACCATTTTATTATCACTTGTCCGGTCAAACTTTGGTAAAAATTTGATTAAATACTCACCAGCCACTTGCCATGGGAACTTCTGATCTTCTCTGTGGTTGCAGATCTTACATATTTGAAAGTTATATTTATCCTTCCAACAGAGTAGTGGTTATTTACAACTCCATCAGTTTCTACAGTTCTTTGAAAACCAATAAGAGAGAGAATTACAAGTTGAAATGGTTGAGCATTAGTGCTGTCAAAATTAGATTTAATTTTTAAAAATTGTTTATTCCAGCTATAATTTATAGACACCCCTGCTCTTTAATTTCATTTTTAAAGAAATCATTTTAAAGGTATCAATGGAGAATGCAGTTTCATAATTGCTATATTTAAATTACTCATCCCACGAATTTCTGACGTTTGCTTTTCTGCCAACGTTTCCATCTCCTCTCCCTGCCTTTTAGTCCAGAGGGGGCATTTCCTCTGGATCAGGCTAGTGGCTTTTCTTTTCTTTTCCCCCAAAACAACTGTTTATGTTTAAAAGTTCAGAGCTAAAGTCTTAAGGACTTGGTCTTTTGAAATGCTAAAACTCAAGTTCTTGAGACCTCAAAACCTTGGTTTTAAAACTCCAAAGTCTTGGATTTCTAAATTGAAAAACTGCTTTTTTGTTGAATTTTCCCTTTCCATAATTGATGGTGAAAGGGGAAATATTGGGTTGGCCAAAAAGTTCGTTCAGGTTTTACAGGAAAAATCCAAACGATCTTTTTGGCCAACCCAATAGTATGAGAGGGAAAAAAACTTAATAAATGTATTAAATATTACTCCCTCCAATAACTTTTATTTTCATGCTTCTGAAGTGTGTTACATACCTGGGTTCTCTCATATTTAGTAAAGACATATTAGTTGATGTTCTTAGACCCCAAAGAGAAGACCCACATGGGAAAATCACCGAAGTCTACTAAACTTTTAATCAGTGAGCAATCAGTCAGCTTGTTATAAGCCTCTGATATTTCTATATGGAAAAGAAATTAGTTAATATCACTGTGGTTTAGATGCCAGTAGCTAGTGAGGGCTTTTAGGGAAGCTGAAGTGGTGTTGTGTGTGTGTGTGTGTGTGTGTGTGTATGTATGTGTGTGTATGCATATACTATTCACAGCTTCTTGGGCCTGGAGTTATATAAAGTTCATACCCAGTGAAAACTTCTATGCAAAGAATAAATTTGAATACATTTTTAAAAAAATGTAGTTTTTGTCTTGTTAGAAAAGTATTGAAAATATATGAAAATAAGTAGAGAAAATTTTAAAAGTTACATTCTAAACATTATGCATAACAAATTATCCTATTTATATTGGCATTTATTATGGATTTTTGGGTTTAATTGTTTTCTTTGTTTTTTCCATTCAGAGAATTTATCAACAGCCTTCGACTGTACAGGACATTCTACGGAGGCCTGGCTGATCAACTTTGTGCTAATGAATTAGCGGCTGGTGATGGACTGCCATGCTGGAACGGAGAAGATATAGTAAAAAGGTATTTTATGTGTAGTGGTCTGTGAAAACATAATGGCCACTTTCATCATTGCCCTCTTTTCCTAGTTCTTGAATGCATTACTTCAGTTTTAACTTTGCCACACAGGTTAGAGGATACATTAATTCCTTCTCTTTAGTTTGTCAAAAATAAGTTTGATTCTTTTTGACATTTTAGAAATATGATAGCATTCTGTGGTGTTCTGAAAGTTCTCTCGTCTTTTCTATCTGTGGCTTACCCAACAATCCCACTTTTTCAGTGAAGTATTACTTAACTTCTAGCCAATCTGTCTTGTTTCTCAGATATCTTTTTTTTTTTAACTTTATGAGTATTAGAAAGGAAATTCGGTGAAATGTGAATACCTGTGCAAAGATTTGTTATGTGGATATATGTCACAGCAGCATTAATACGTTCATCCTACAATTGTCTCTGAGTGTATGAGTGTGTGTGAGAGAGGGAGAGAGGGAGAGGGAAACAGGGCTGGTACTTTTATGTATGTCTGTTTGAGGCATTGTTTATTTGTATGTTGTCAGTTGTTCTCAAGCTCAGGAGTGAAATTTTTCACCTTTTTTTTTTCTCACCATCTAGAATTTCTAGAGTTTATTTTCCTTCACTTCCTATAACTGGTTGTGCTCACAAGTAATTACCTGAGCTTGAAAAAGTCCTAGATTCTCCCTCTGTTACAATAGTGTTGGTCAGTACAATTGGCCGGGAATTAGTCCTTTGATTTTCCAATGCTGGTGATTTCCATAGATTGTAGACCTGTGCTGTGCTTGGATTAGGATGTTTTAGTGTATTTTATTTTGAGCAATCTGCTAAAAGGTAAGGTGATAAACTTTCTGATTTATAAACATACCTACTCTATAAAGATAGGTAGTTTAGTTACCACTAGAATGATGAGTTCATTTAAAGTGTCCTTTAGCAAATTCAATTTACTATGATAAACATATACTGTAATTAATATTAATATAAATTTATGTAGTAAAATCTGTTTATTTCTGTGTGATCGTATTCATTATAGTTAAAGGTTGCATTCCTGATATATTAAATGATTACTTGTAGTTTACATCCAAATATCTCATAGGGAATCTTTGATTTCACAGAAAATAGTTATTGAAGGCAGGAACTATACTTAAATTTAAATAAAAAATTTGGCTGACATGGCTAGTGTTCTTTTTCCATTATGCCCCTTGGATGCCGAAATGTATTCTTAGATATATTTGTCTTGCCTTTACTGAGAGCAGTCATAGCATGCATAGTATTTTGAATTCTTACAGTATTCATGTTAATAAGATTTCTGCCACTTAGACCTAGTAATTAAATTCTACTTTGACTTATACTTTCTCTTTTCACATTGTTCAAACTGGAATTGAACATTTTTGTGTATTAACAATTTTTCTACAAGGGCTAATGAGAATTTCATGATTAATGAACAATTTAGTATAGAATATAAATATATTTAATATATCACATTACATTATACATTTGATTCTAGAACTGCAGGAACCTTAGTTTTAATTTGTCCCATTCCTCTCTATTTGGTCTGAGGTTTGTATAATAGGAAATACTGTTGGAGAAATCAATGATTTGGGAAAACTTTTTAGAAGGAGAGTATTTTCAACTCAAAAATATATTTTCTTCTACATGATACATATTTTAAGACCTCATTCATGGTTTATGAATAAACAAAGTTCATCTTTAGCAAGAACCCTCCTTGGGAAGTGTCCACATTTCTGGTAAAGAAAGTGAGCAATTCTCATTATTCTCACTTGCTTCCAGCTGCTGTCTTCCCTTTTCTATACCACCCAGCCTCCTGTTTGTCAGCTGCTTCTAAGGGCCCTGTGTGACTTCACTCTCCTGTGAACACCTTCCGCTTTGCTTAATTTTTTCTCAAACAGCCCTTCTAGCTCATCACCTTAGCTGACATTTTCCCTTTTTTTGAGGGTGGTTTTTTTTCCTCCTCTTTTGTCCCTATCTCATGGGTCACCAACCTACTCCCTTGCTTCTCCTTCTCTGGGCCAGCAGATGAACCTCACACACTGGCTGCCTACCACCATCTCTAGGCTACTTCCCAAATGAACATTTTTAGCCCTAATTACTTTCTAGCACTCAGCTGAGGTTTCACAAGAATCACCTCATTGAACTTTCCCAAAACTTTATTCCCTAATGCTTCAGAGTAAGCTGATGGGGTATTTCTTTTCTGTTTGATCTTGAGAAAACTCTCATGTGTACTTTGACATCTTTTAAAATATAATTTAAATTGTAATTTCATTCATGGCTCAGCCAGTTCTTGAAATAAATTTAGAACAGGATTTTTTTTCAATGCAAAGTCAATGCTGAAATATAAATATCCATCATATCTAGTTAACTGATCATGGTATATTGGCAATGGAATATTATGTGGCAGTCAAAAATGATGCATATTTATATCTGCTAAAGTGGAATAATTTCAAGTAAAAATAGATACAGAAAGAGAACAAATGTACGGATATCAAGGGGGGTGGGATGAATTGGGAGATTGGGATTGACATATATACACTACTATGTATAAAATAGATAACTAATGAGAACCTACTGTATAGCACAAGGAACTCTACTCGGTGCTCTGTGGTGACCTAAATGGGAAGGAAATCCCAAAAAAGAGGGGATATATGTCTATGCATGGCTGATTCACTTTGCGGTATGGCAGAAACTGATACAGCAGTGTAAAGCAGCTATACTCCAATAAAAAAGTTAAAAGTTGGATATTAAATATTTTTTAGATGTTGGGGGTAGGAGTTTATTAATTTTATTTATTTATTTTTGCTGTGTTCGGTCTACGTTTCTGTGTGAGGGCTTTCTCTAATTGTGGCAAGCGGGGGCCACTCTTCATCATGGTGTGCGGGCCTCTCACTATTGCGGCCTCTCTTGTTGCGGAGCACAGGCTCCAGACGCGCAGGCTCAGTAGTTGTGGTTCACGGGCCTAGTTACTCCACGGCATATGGGATCCTCCCAGACCAGGGATCGAACCCATGTCACCTGCATTAGCAGGCAGATTCTCAACCACTGTGCCACAAGAGAAGCCCGGATATTAAATATTTTATCAACAGATTTGCATAAATAAAAGTACTGACATTCATTCCACATAGAATATTTCTGGACAGTTAACATGAAAACTGCTAATATATTTAAAATACTGGGGAGGCTTTATATTTCCATTATATTTATATTTAATGGAAACAGATGTTATAGTGATGTTAGAATTATGAGCCATTATTGCTTTTTTCATTTTATAATTCTTTTTTGAAATAAAAGCACTACTTTTACATTTCATTTCTAACCAAATTGGATTATTGTAGCAATTTTGTGATATAATTTTTTCAAAGCATTAATGGATATGTTTCAAAAATTCAGTAGTTCAGTAATCTGAGATGGCTTCGATGTAAAGGCAAGTTCTAATGAATGTTACAATCCTGAACTATTAGCTGCTTTTTCCTTGCGAATAAACAGTATAGCAGCGATCAGTGTGTGAAAATGCTAAGATCCCCATATAGAATATTCATTTCAGAGACCTGCAGTTGGTTGAGATAAATAATGCCTTCAAATTTTGAAGAAATGAATATCAAGTGAATTTGTACCACATGTGGGGATCATAGGGGTTTTTTCCTTTCTTGTGCTGGGTTATAATACTCATCAAGTTCATTCTAGAGAAATTACACCAAACACATCAATAGGATAAATTTGTGGCCAAGATTGAGCATATCATTCATTGTTAAGAATGGAGTGATTATTTTGGCAAGATTTCTCCTCCTGGAGGCATTTTTTAGGAGATGATTGGTCAGATTATTTATGTGCACAGACGTGCTGCCTCAAAGAACAGGAGAACCATACAAATTGTTTCAGAATTATGGCAGGCCTATAAATTGGGTCAAATCACCTTTGTGCTCATCAAAAGAGGTGGAATTCCTCTGTGGTTGTAAATGAAATATCTCAAATAGTTGTAGCATATTAATTCATGAAACAAAATCTATTTTAATTCAAATGATTTTAAAGAGTGCATGCATACCATATATACTATTACAACACCGAGGTCCACAGTTCAGATGATTTCTGATTAACGATGAAAATTTACTACTGAAATCCACATAGTCCCTTAACTCTTAAAGTCCCTCTTATCTACCCTTCCTGTCTCTTCATCGGGAAACAAAATTGTTCTCTGAAAGGCCTGCCAGTGCTTACTCTGTTCTCAGTTCCTTGTGATTGCAAATTGATTGTTTGATGGCTTGCACTTGTCTTTCTGAGTACAGAAGTTCAGGTGACAGCTACTTAATTACCAGGGCTTCCTTTTCCCTTTTGATTAATAGACAGATAATCCAGTAACTCTCCCTCCATCTCCAGGAATTTATAACTTCCGCAACAACCCTTAAACTAGCCAATAGCTGTTAAGTATCCCCGTAAAATTAATAATCCACGTGATTTCTACTTCATCTTACGTAGCTAATGTTCTTTAATGCTTCTTTCCTATCCCAGTGTTTTCTTTTTGAACTCTTACGATAAGGTGCCCCTTCTCAACATATTAGAATCAAAATTTTAAAAAATAGATAAAAATATAAAACCTTAAAAATCTGAGATTTTATACTTATCTATTATCAGTTTTCTTTCCACCCAGACAATGACAATGACATTTTTTCTGGCCATAACTTTTTTTTAACCTCTATTTTTTTTTCTCCTTTACCCATTATTTATCTGGAAAGACACTTCATCTTCAAATTTTCTTTTTCTTCCTGACCTTCCTACGTATATTTTTTTTAAACACCTGGCTTAGTTTTCAAATATCACGGACTCCATTTTAATCCCAGCCAGGTCTCAGGATTGCTCTGAATTTTATTACTGTAACAACTGCTTGTTTTTCCTATGTTGCTTATGCAAAGGCAGTATGTTCTTCATGACTTGAACACCAGTCTGTTTTCTATTTTTTTTTCCCCTCACAATTTCTACCTCTGCAATCAGGTTTATAATACTGAATTAAACCTTTGTAATAATCATCAATGTTATCATACCTATGGCCTGTCCTACTTGGTTCAGAATTGGAGGTCACTTAAAAGGGGTGACTACACGGCGTCCCCACTCCTACCCCATTGCAACAATGTGCCATGGACCTTGATATTTCCACTATTAATGGAATATTTTCAACTAAATCATTTTCTCCATACAACTGCGTATACAGTTTTGCCAAACTCCCACTTTTATCTTGGGTGCTAGTGGAATGAATTCCCTCTATTGTGTTTTATTGTAACCTCATGACACTTTGAATACTTTTTTGCATTTATATGTCATATATCTTCCTGTCTACTGAAATTTATTTTATAACACAGCTTCTGTATCTGAGAGGCTAAGAGCAATGTCCTTGAACACCTATCAATAATTTTTTAAAGATAACAGGACTCCGAGGAAAAGGAATTTTTATAAGTGTTAGTGAGAACTAAGTTATGGTGATTTGGGGATGTGGCTTGGTGATAACATTTTGGTGGGTAATATATGGTTCCAAAATGAAATTGAGTGTTGGAAAAATGAGAAGAAGAGAGATGAATCATGAAAGTTTCTACCTATGTCTGACTCTGGATACTGATTTTTTTTTTTTCTAACTTAAGCTTAAGATCAGGCCTGTCCCATTGTGTGTACTTCCATAGACATTTGGTGGAACCAGAGTCTAAAGAACTCTAAGAACCTCCTGTCTTAGAGACATATTAGGTCTGATTGTCTCTATCATAAATGAGGCATCTGGGTTGAGGGTGGGTAAAAGTGCCAAGGTCTGCCCCAGGTCAAAAGCTGAGTCTGCTATCTTCAGCATGGGAAGAACTGAAACATTTTTGCTCTTTTGTGGCAGAAATAAAAAGTGTGGTTTTAGATATATTATGAGACTGTCGAATTCCTCACGTTGTAGAATACACAGTCTAGGTCCAATGGGACAAGTATCAGTATGACTGATATATTAGGTTCTGAATGAGCATAAAATGTGTAGAGTTCTTGGCTGTGTACCATCTTTCTGCCTTACTGTAGTATACTTGCTTGGCAGATAATTTTTATTTAAAAGATAGTGTCTAAAATAGTTATCCCGTAGTTTGGTTCTGTAGAGAATAAAAGAAGGTAGCAAAGGGATGCACATTTTATCATCCTTTCTCCAAGTTCTGACATTCCTAACTAGTATTAAAGCCTAGGAAAATACCCATTCTTCTCAGGTCAATATACACATTTTCTTATTTTCTAAGAAATGCTCCATTAATTTGGCAATAATTGCATGGTGTGTCATCTTCTGAACCGAGACATTTCTTTTGAATCTTTCTTTACTGGCTTATTTGCTTCGTAGTCAGTCGTCTCCTGTTAAGCAGTACAATCATTACATTTAGGCAGCTGGACTCAAAGGTGAAAGTAGAAACTGTTTCGCTAAACCCACTCTGAAGGCTGCTTTTCCCTGTCTCTAGAATGAAATCACAGCCAATTCTCAGAATTTTTTTTGTCAAATGTCTGAAGGGTCTTTTATTGTCATTAGTTCCATAAACAGTCTAAATTCAGTAATCAAATTCAGCCCGAAGAAAGTCTAAATTCAGTAAGAAGGTCCAGGCTGACTTGATACGCAAAACTTCATTTAAAGCGGCCATTTCTCTGCATTGCCATGAGGTACTGCTCCAGTCTCAGGGGCACCTGTAGTGGGGGGTGAACAACTTCAGGTCCATGTACCAACCTTGACTTCTTGTCCTCCAGCCAATGTTTCTGACTCCTGCATGTTTGGAGCTGGCAGGACAATGGGGCAGCAGTGAGAGAGAAGGGGTGAGAGAAAGGAATATTCTTTATGGCTGATAATTTTGTATCTTTCATCGATGATTGTTAACTTGGTGGCTTTTAAGACTGATGTTCCAGGGCTTCTGTGTGCTCAAGACAATGCCTCTTCTAATCTTTTCCATCTGGCTTCCTTCTGCTGAGATCTTCTGGTTGGGTTCTTTTCTCCTGCATGGTCCACTCTAGACCACAGAAACTTTGCTTCTCTCTCCTGCTTTTGGTGGAAGAACAGCCTGTATTCAGTGGAGCTGCCTCTCTTTATTCTGCTGCAAGGCAGGCAACTTCTGCTACAGGCATGGGCCGCCACAGCAGTCCAAGTTTCTTCAAAGAAATTCTCTCCTTTGGCCTCTTCAACCTCAATCCTTCAATACAATTAAGATGGATGCCAAGATGAAGGACTCAAAACCAGTTTTCAGCCATCTGTTTTTTATGTCTAGCACCTCAGTTTGGAACACTCTCTATCGTCTTGTTCTCAGCTGAAATGGAAACAGAAAGGATGTAAAATACAACCTTTTACATGTATTTGGGACTGGTGGGAAGGAGACAGAAAACTAGATTCCGTGTTAAATACTGCAATTGACCTTGAATGGGATACAAAGGTAAGACTTTGTCCCCACCTCAGGGACTTAGATTCCAAACACAGTAGAGCACATGTTCACAATATGAACACAGTAAGACAGATACTGTGAAACGAGAGAGACACACAAAAAAATCCCACAGACTTTCAAATAAGGAGGAAATCTCGTTTGTTTAAGGAGATTTGAAAACTATTTAATAAAAGAGGTAATATATGATATGGGTCTCAATTCATTTCAAATAAATTCTCTGAAATATATATGGATGAGATGAGATAAGATGATGTCTGGAATTTGCTTTAAAATAATTCAGTGAACGGGGGGAAGAGGGTAATACTATATGTGAAACAAGGTTTTCTGTGTGTGGATAGTCATGGAAGGTATATTGTGGGTTCAGGGTGTTCTTTGTATTTTTGAAAATTTTATAATAAAACATAATAAAAAATAAGGCATAATAAAAATTATGTTAAGGGTCTATTCTGTCACATATGCTGTTCTGAATAATGAGGATACAGTGATGGACAAGACAGACATGAGCCATTTCTTACCAGATTCAGATAAAGAGGAGATGAACACTGTTCAAAGGATTACAAGTATGAATGGTTTACAAAATCTTTAAGGTTGGATGGAATTTTAATCGGCTGACCTGGAGGCAAGAAACAGAATGGGAGCAAATGCATTTTTGAATGAAGTGCTCCAAGTTTGGTGACCTCTTAAACAGCATTATTTCCATTTGTGTGTAACCTTTCAGATTTTCTCTTCTCCTTCTCAGCACTCTTTCTTTTGGGCTTCATGGGCATGTCCTGACTACATAGTATTAAACTTTTGCTTGTTCATTATAATGTAGCCACTTATTCAGAAAGCTGGTAAAAGCTCAGAGGTTAGGACCATAGTCTGAAGAGCCAGGCTACTAAGGTTCTTAGTAAAGATTAGCCACTGTAGCTCTGTGATTTCAGGCACGTTTATTAACTTCTAATTGCATCAGTTTTCTTATCTTTAAAATGTGGCTGAAAATAATACCTATCTCATATTTGAGAATTAAGTAAGTTATTAACATCAACAATTTAGAATACTGGCTATCACATAGTAAACATTCAAAAACGATTAAATCTTCTTATTGAGCAGTTTATAATCCTTTACTTCAGTAGGAATGAAACACTATTGTATTAAGCTTCTCTCTTCTTTGGAGGTTTTCTATCATGGATCAGAAAACTTCCATTTGGAAAACAGACATGTGAAGGTTGGTTTATGAGTCAGTAAAAATTAATATCGGGGATTTTGGATTGGAAGTAGGAGATAGTGCCTTATGAATAGTTGAAAGAATTATTTCATTGAGGATAGAAGTAGAGAAAATGTATCTTAATAGGCAGTTTATCAAATGCTCCAGTTTTTGGAGAATTTGGAGAGTTGTGGTCTGTCTTGTACCCATGCAATACATCAGTTTTCTCAAGGGAGAACTAAAAGTTAAGATACAAAGAAAAAACCTAAAGATAAATGAAAAATATTTTACTCCCAAGCAGTAGTTTGGGAACAGTCAATCACTATCTTAGAGTTGATCATAATGAACTACCCGTTGACTGGAAATAAATGTCTGAAGCCATGCTGACTATCAGTACGCCATACAACAGATTGTTTCGGTGACATGATAGTTTTAAGACTGCTACACTTAGAGTCATTTCTCTTCATCCACTGAGTTCCCGAAGGAAATACATATCATAAATAGAATCACTAAAGCAAAATGAGGTTGAACAGCAGCCATCATCGTGTGTCTAACTGCTCAGTTTCCTGCCAGACTGACAGGGTACAAGGAAGCTATTTTTAACTTGTTACTTGCTTCCATCAGAGATTGTGTGTAGAGAAAGACGAAAAAAAATAAGAGACAGCAAGATAAAAGTTCACTGAAGTGGAAACCTAAAGGACCTTTTCCCATCTGTTTGGCACAGAAGTTGTTATCTCTTTAGGGATACAGATTTCATCACAGTTCCATAGACTTGTGAGTGCAGGTTGTGTTATTGCAAAGCAGCAGCAGCCCTCAAGGGCTCCGGGAAGTTTATTCTTACCTTAGCCTGAGGAGTTCCTTACTTTTCCTTCATTTTCGTACTGAACTTAGAAGTGAAAGACTCTTCCCTTTTTAGTAAAACAGCTGTAAGTTTGCTTATCTATAAAGATGGTGCATATTTGCATTTCTTAGTCTGGTTCCTACACTTCCATATCAGAGGATATAAATTCATCAGTGAATGATTTATTATATTTTATTTTATTTTTTATTTATTTTTTTGCGGTACGCTGGCCTCTCACTGCTGTGGCCTCTCCCGTTGCGGAGCACAGGTTCCGGACGCACAGGCTCAGCGGCCGTGGCTCACGGGCCCAGCCGCTCTGCGATATGTGGGATCCTCCCAGACCGGGGCACGAACCCGTGTCCCCTGCATCGGCAGGCGGACTCTCATCCACTGCGCCACCAGGGAGGCCCTGATTTATTATATTTTAGAATAAAATGCCAGAAGAGATGAAAGAGAACAGTCACTGATTTACGATACTTTCTTCTTCAAATAGAGTCTAGTTTAGTCTCATTTATTTTATGAGAACAGCCCATTGGTTATCAGCACATTTTCTTGACCAACCATCAGGATGCTTATGTGCTGACGCATTCCTCAAAACAAATGAGTTCCCGAAATCGGATTTGAAATTACTTGCACATTAATGAATGTACCATTTGAAGGTTATTGACCTATATGTTTTGACTGGCATGATTACTATAATTATGTATTTCATTGTTCTGAAGATTTCATTTTCTCATGACTATACTGAAATGAGGGAATGTTTTAATTTTTTTTTCTCCTGGGAAAGAAATGAATGCAAATTATTTTTTTTGAGTATTTTTTTTGGCATAATCCACTTTCAAAGCTCTATCTTTAATCATTTTTATATGTAATGGAGCCACAAAGAGTCCAAGTTATAAATCTTTAGGGTATTGAATAAGAAACCCAAGAGTCTTAGAATCATGAAGGAAATGAGTCTCAAGTTTGGAAAGCAGCCTAAAAGCCAGTTCATCCGATACAGTACAGAACTCTGAACAATGGTTGTGAGAAGGGAAAAACCAGTAAGAAAATTTTGCTCTCTATACACTTTCAGGATAGTGCTTAAATGTTTCATAACATTTCTATATAAAGAATGGTATTTTCATTTTAAGAAATGCCATTTAATTCTTGAGTTCCCTCTATCAGCCTCAGCCAGCTTGTACCTAAATTGGTACAAAGCTGCTCATTTCTTTTGCCTCATTCTATGCAGTTCTGACAGCAAGAGAGCCCTCCTAATAAAGTGAAGACTCTTTGCTAGCCAGGAAGGTATTAATATATGATGTGTGATGATATAAACATTTTCGTATACATTTTACATTAAATATGAAATGACAATTATGCATATGGATGAAACAGTGGTCCTTTTTTAGATTATTCTAAACAGGACCTGGGCATTTTTAGGGATATTGAATCAGTAAATCAACATTTTAGAGTAATATATTTAAATTATTTTGTATCAAACAAAATGAATGTCTTCTTTACGGAGTATTTAAGTAGCATTGCAAAGTAGTAAAAAATGTATGGCACTGTTGGTTTGGAATTGAGTCTTTGCCATCTAATTTGAAGTCATGCTTCTCAATTTTCCATATATGTTTCTTCAGAGGTAAGTGGTGATACTCTGTGGGGTCGAAAGAGGCACGGTATAAACATAAAACCTGCAGTGAGAGGGCTTCCTATGTGATAAATATATGGTAATGTATTTGATGTGTTAGGGTTTCCAGAGAAACAGAACCAATAGTATGTATCTACCTGTCATCGTCTGTCTTCTACATGTAGAAGGAGGTTTTCAGGAATTGGCTCATGGGTTTGTCGGGGCTGGCAAACCTGAGATCTGCAGGGCAGCTGGCAGGCTGGAAATTCTGTTGAAAGTCAACAGTCTTCAACAGTTACAGTCTTGAATCCAAAGACAATCTGGGGGTTGAATTTCTTCTTTGTTTGGGAACGTCTGCCTTTTCTCTTATGACCTTCAACTTGATTGGATGAGGCCTACCCACATCATGTAGGTAGTCTGCTTCACTCAGAATCTACTGTTTTGTTTGTTTGTTTGTTTTTTGCAGTACGCGGCCTCTCCCTGTTGTGGCCTCTCCCGTTGCGGAGCACAGGCTCCGGACGCGCAGGCTCAGCGGCCATGGCTCATGGGCTTAGCCGCTCCGCGGCATGTGGGATCTTCCCGGACCGGGGCACGAACCCGTGTCCCCTGCATCGGCAGGCGGACTCTCAACCACTGCGCCACCAGGGAAGCCCTGTTTGTTTGTTTTTTTAATTGGAATATAGTTGATGTTCAATGTTGGTGTTAGTTTCTGCTGTACAGCAAAGTGAATCAGTTATACATATACATAAATCCACTCTTTTTTAGATACTTTTCCCATATAGGTCATTACAGAGTATTGAGTAGAGTGCCCTGTGCTATACACCAGGTTCTTATTAGTTATCTATTCTGTATATAGTAGTGTGTATTGTCATACTAAGTGAAGTAAATAAGCCAGACAAATATCATATGATATCACTTGTATGTGGAATCTGAAAAAACGGTACAAATGAACTTACAACACAGAAACAGAGTCACAGATAGAAAACAAACTTATGGTTACCAGGAGGAAAGGAGGGGTAGGGGGAGAGATAAACTGGGAGATTGGGATTGACATAAACAGAATCTACTGTTCTAAATGTTAATCACGTCTAAAAAATACCTTCACAGCAATATCTACACGAGTCTTTGGCAAAACTATTGGGTGTCATGGCCTAGCCATGCTGGCACGTAAAATTAAGCATCACAGGTAGTGTTCTAGGTGATGACTGAGATGGCAAGTTGGTGCTCTCCTGGAGCTGTTCTAAAGATGGTGTGTTTTGGATTAAGTCTCCAGGGAAAACCTCTCTGGAGAAGTCACATTTAAGCTGAAAATGTGGGAAGATCTGATTTTTCCAAGTAGAGAGAACATCATGCCTCATGTGTCTGAGGAACAGAAGGGAAATCAGCATGGGTGCAGCGTAGTGAGGCAAGTTAATGCAAGAGGATTGTCTGGAATGAGATTGTAGATGGGCAAGTGTCAGATTGCATGGGCCAGAGAAGAAGTTTGGATTTTATTCTAGGTGCATGGAGAAGTCACTGGAAGCATCGAGCCAGGACTGATACAATCTGGATGCTTCTTGGAGAGTAATTTTGAATTTAAAGTTGGAGAGAAACCAAAGAGAAACTTAACCATTCTGTACTGGCTGATGTGTGTGTTATGAGAGAGAGAGAATGAAAAAGAGAAAGAAACTGATCATGTGCCTCTAAAGAATAAAACATTATAATTCACAGTTAATGAAAATCTGTCACACTTGTTTTATCTGGGAGATTTGTCTTCTTTGCAGAGCAATACATACTGTAAGCAAACTACAAGTATGTAACCACACTGAGGATAAAACATGCACAATCTATATCACAGAGGGACTTATCCCCGCTGAATATCGTTCTTCCTCATGAGTTAAAAAAACACTGAACATCTAATAGAAAATTGCATCAATAAACAGTTCACAGAAATTTATCAGAGGTTTTTAAACATATGAAAAGAATAACCTCAACCATACAAGTTAAAGAATTTCCAACACAAATTAATTTAAACTAAATTAAATTAAAAAACAAATTATTTTTCTCAGTTATTATAGTGACAAAGATCATTAAATTTTATAATTCACAGCATTAACCAAAATGTGAAGAAAAAGGTATTTAAATACCTCAATAGAAGGAGCAATTATTTCTGTCTTCTGTGTCTTTGAAGGACAATTGGACAACACATATCAATATTTCAAATGCATGTGACCTATGGAGCAGCTGTTTCACATGTAGGAATTTATCTTCAGACATACCAACATATATAAACAATAGAGATTGTATTGTACATAGCTTATGGTTGTGTAAGGGAAACCAAAATGCCCATTAATAGGAAAATAATGAATTGTTATGGTATATTAAAAATGGAATATAGCTTTTCAATTTTTAAGAAAGACGTGGTTGTACATGTAGTTATATGGACATACCTGCAGAAGAGAACTGGAGGACGTGTATAGGAAGGAAAAAATGATTGCTTATCATTCTGTGTGCTTTTATAATTTACCGTGTGCTTTCAGTCCTTTTCCCCCCCAAAATGAAAATAAATTTATTCATATAAATATTCAAGGAAAATTTTCATATATTTTTCTGACATATAAAAAGATACCTTGCTGAGGAACAATATCTTGGAACACCCATACATTTCAAATAAAATACAAGTGAATCATCAAATAAAATAAAAGCGAATAAAGGTTTCTTAAATAGTCTTGCAGTGTAAGGTTTAGAATTATTTGAGAATGGAATTTTATGAAACAGAAAATGGTAACTGCTGCACTGAACGCCAGACTGGTGGTTTGGAGACCATAGAGTGGTAGGGAGCTGATTAGAACATCCTGAACACTGCTCTCCCAACTGAGTAGAGCCCAAACCCAGCCTGGCTCTCACTCTGCACCCTGGATGACGAGGTGTGGTATAGACTGAAGGCTTGTGTCCACCCACACCCCCCAAATTCGTATATTGGAACCTAACCTCCAGTGTGATGATATTAGGAGGTGGGGCCTCTGGGAGGTGATAAGGTCATGAGGCGGAGCCCTAATGAATGGAATTAGTGCCCTTGTAAAAGAGACCCCACAGAGCTCACTCACTCCTTCCCCCATGTGAGGACCCAGGGAAAAGACAGCCATTTATAAACGAGGACTGAGACCCTCACTACTGTACCTTGATCTTGGACTAGCCAGCCTCCAGAACTGTGGGGAATAAGTGTTGGTTGTTTGTAAACCACCAGTTCATGGTGTTTCTGTTACAGTGGCCCAAGTGGACTGAGTAGGGTGGATTGGGATAAGGAGAGAACTTGGTCACTGGTAGTGAAGGTTTTTCTTGCCTGTTTATCTTACTACAGTTCCTGTACATCCATATCAGAGCAAATAAGTTTATCAGGGGGTGATTTCTTATATTTTGAAATAAAATACAAGAGAGATATGTCATAATCATACTGGAAATTCATGTATGGAGAGCATGTGAGTGGTATAAAAAGTTAATTCCAGATATTAATATAGTCATAACTTTTAATCTGTTTCTTTATATTAAAACCATACATTCAGGTATGCTATCATCCAATACATAGTTGATTATACATTTGCTTTTATTTTTCTGAAATTTATATATTGGTTTGCCTTATTTTTATTTTCTTCTAAGCACTCTACTTTTCACTTAAAATATATGTATTTTGAATTTCATCTAATTAATTAGTCAGGAAGAAAGTTTTTTTTTTTTCATGACACCTAACCTATTAGTGAGGAAGAAAGATGTTTATTTAAGAGAAATACTAATTATATTACATAAAGATGTCACCTTTAAGGTGTAGGGATACATAGTTAAGGAGAAATGCAGTGTGATGTTCCCTGAAAATACATGAAAGAACTTATGCCATTGAGATATATATTTTTTATGTTCCAAACTTTTAGTACAGTCACTGTTCCCAAAGTGTGGTTCCCAAATTTTCAGGCCTCCACCCCAGGCCTCTACTGAACGAGAAACCCTGGGGCTGGGGCCCCAGAATCTATGCTCTCCCAATGATTCTGATGCACAATCAAGTATGAAAACCACTGCCTTAGGGCATTACATTTTTTTTAAGATTTATTTATTTTATTATTTATTTTTGGCTGCGTCGGGTCTTAGTCGTGGCACGGGGTCTTCTCTCTAGTTGTGGTGCGCAGGCTTCAGGGCTCATGGGCTCTGTAGTTGTGTGCGCGGGTTCTAGAGCATGTGGGCTCTGTAGTGTGTGGCACGCAGGCTCTCTAGTTGAGGCACATGAGCTCAGTAGTTGTGACGCCCTGGCTTAGTTGCCCTGCGGCATGTGGGATCTTAGTTCCCTGACCAGGGATGGAACCCGCGTCCTCTGCATTGGAAGGCGGATTCTTCACCACAGGACTACCAAGGAAGTCCCCACAATTTTTTTGAGTAATTACTTCTTTCCAAAAATTTAGATTTGACTTAAAAAATGTTTTTGGCCGTGCCGCTCGAGGTGTGTGGGATATTTGTCCCCTGACCAGAGAATCGAACGCATGGCCCCAGCAGTGGAAGAGCAGAGTCTTGACCACTGGACCGCCAGGGATGTCCCTCTAAGACTTCAGACTTTTTAAAGTGGGAAAGGGCCCATTTCTCCTCATAAGGAAGTTTAGATGTCATGATGTGATAAATCTTATTGTAGAAAATATATAACGCTTGTTTGGATAAAGATTTTAGAGCAGAGTTGGTATCTGATGGAATTCCATGTTGATATACAGAGCATCTTATACATAATGAATTTTGCATATCAGATGGTTGAAGCCTTTACATAGCCAGACTTTTAAGTATTTCATATTTCTGGAAAAAAAGCATTGATTGTATCCTCCTTAGATATTTGGTATCACCAATGGAAATTAATTATTTAAGCCATATTTGGATCTGTAGCTGTGCTCAGGAGGTGAGGCATTTAAAATCACTATTCTTTCATACAAATATGCATGATATAATATGTAGAGTTTTGCATAATAACGGCTATTAGTCTATTTCTAAATACTGACCATAATAGACTTCTGGGTAACTGCAAATAAATATTAGGTAAATATCAATCATACTGTTCTTAGTATAGCATCTTCAGAAAAAAATTCTGGAAAGGAAATTTACGATTTATTAATGATAGTATTATTTCCTTTAAAAGAAATGTTAGAAATGATCTTCTTTACATGAGGTAAATATATATAATTTTTAGTGTATGTATTTTGGATAAAGATTTCTGTTTAGAACATGATGTTTTCAATATTATGTAGTTCTACAATTTAAAAATATTCTTTGGCCAAAATTCCATGCATTGTGAAGGCCCTCAGATCAAGCTGTTTATAAAGTGGAAAAGCTTCAGGACTGGGCAGCTAATTAGGAATTTATTCATGCAAGATGCAAGTCAGCTTCTCTTTGGGACTCCATCCAAGTCAACATAGCAAGCCTCAAGAAGCATACCCAAACCTGATCCATTAGTGCTTGTACTGGCATAATTTATCATGCTTTTTAATGTGTGTCTTTCGGGAACTATTCACTAGCAAGCTTTATTATTAATTTTATTATTTACTTACCTTTACAAAAATTTTAATGCCATTCCTGGGAAGACACATGGTTGTTTGGGTATGCCTAGTTAGCAGTTTCCTGTTCATTTTACTTGCAGATGTATCACTTTCCTTGCTAGAAGTTTTGTAACAGCACAGATGACAAATTGTTCAGCTTCATGAAGATTTCACCAACTAAACAAACTATTTAGTTTTTAATTCAAAAGAAACAGGAGAGCAACTTACAGGTGGTACAGTGTGGAGAGGAAACACCCCTGTCCAGAGGGTTCTTAATGAAAGAATGTGAAAGTCAAGACTCTTTCTCTTGTTTATCTTAATGAAGGAGATGATTTCTAGTTGCATACAAATGAGTACAGATAACTTGGTATCTTGAATTTCTATTAGGGGATTTTAGCTTTCTCACTGTTGAACAACGTTGAACAAATATTTACTTGGTGCCTACTGAGTGCAAGGCCTAGTTACAGTGTTAAAATTCATAGCAGTGATCCCTGCCTTCTTGAGAATTATAGCACCTGGGGTAGCCTGTAGTGTGTGCCGGCATGGTGATGTGCAGTGTGCTATGGGATTCCAGTTGACCTTGAACAACACGGGTTTGAAATGCAGGAGTCCACTTATATGCAGCTTCTTTTCCAATAGTAAATACTACACTACTATGTGATTCCAAGTTGGTTGAATCCTCAGATGCAGATCCTTGGATACAGAGGAACCATGGATACTAAGAGACCACCAATATGGAGGGCTACCTGAATTCTATGTGGATTTTCTACTGTGCTGAGGGTTGGTGCCTCTAGCCCCTGAATTGTTCAAGGGTCAGCTGTATATTGGAGAAGCATCTGGAAGTCAGGCAGTAAAGGGATCTACTGGATACTGCTGCTTCTGCTCTACTCTGCCCTCCCCTTGACCTGCAGCTCATCTGTCCCCCCCGCTGCTGGAGGTGTTGGTGGTTAACAGCTCACAGCTGGCATCCTCTCCACAAACTTGCCACCTAGCTCAGAATCCATGCACCACTCCTCAACACCGACCCCCTCCCCAGGCCCCAGCCAAGAGGCAATGACTAAGGCCCAGGAGAGCGGCATCATTGCCTCAAGGTGGAATGAATTCCATGCTGCAGTTTGTGCTTCAGTGCATCCTGGTGGGAGCAGAGGAAGCTAGATGCCAGCCAGCCGAGACCCATTCTCACGTCTCTCTTATCTCTGGCCATGACCCACATCCCTCACTCCCCTTTGTCTGACAGCACTTCTCTAATAAATCTCTGGAACAAGAATCTGCCTCTAAGGAACCTGATTTAACAGAATGATTTTCACAGAGTCCTGCAGGGTAAGTAGGAGCTCTCTAGATAAAAAGGGGAGGGAGGAGAGAGAATGTCATGCAGAAGAACTCCAGCTGTGAAGGCATATGGGGGAGAGTCTTGGATAGAGAGTAGAGTGCAATGAGTATGGGGCAGGGTTAGGTGGGGTGGTAGAGATGGGAGAAAAGTGGTGGACATGAGAGGAGAAGCTGAAGAAGTTAAAAATCTTTGTAAGCCAAACTGCATCTACATCCAATTAATGCCAACAGTTGCGAAAAATCCGGAATATCACCCATATTTTAGTCTATATAAAATATGTGATACTTGAAATAATTTATGTATTTGAGATATTTCAAAATAGTATTTCAAGTTATTTCTTTTGAATGTACTGCAGGAAAGAGGGGGCTGCTATCATGGAATTACTTCTAAATTGCCGTGTTCAACCTTGCTGATCCCAGCGGCAGTTATAAGGCTGTAGTAAGCCTACAGTAGGCATTGTTACCATCTTGTTGAAATTCTCATTCTCTTTTCCAAAGGAAAGTCTCCAAAATGCAGTATGAAGAGCGTACTGTAAGTCTGTAAGGCATAATTTTTAACAATCAGATGGAAAATATATACTTAGTATAACATTTTCCATGATAGGTGTATGGTAACTCAGGTTTTAAACGTGTTTATTCTGATATATTCTATAACCTGGCAGTTACCTATGAAGGTGAGTCTTCAAAAGCTGTGGACTTCATTACTGTGTATGTCACTAAGCACAGATGTATATTATAGTTCCAGTGAAACACATTTTAAAAATTTATATGAAATATGGAAAAATTACTTTTGAGTTATATCCAACTGCCAAACATGGGACTAAATTAAGGGTTATTTTATCAAACTCAACATTTCTCTACCATTTGAGTTGTAACTAATGCTATATTTCTGTTTGGACCTGAAATTGCCATAATTTGTGACTTTCCCCAAATCCACTGATCTAAAAATACATACAGAGGTGGAATACTGATGGGGAGTTTAATTTGCTGTTGTTACTCCTGTCAATATCATTCTTGGATCAGTATCTTCATTCTACCATCACTCCTATTGCACTCAGGCCCTTATTTTTGCCCCCTAGACTTTTGTGACAGTTTCCTACCCCATCCCATCTGCCACCTCCCTTAGGGATTCATTTCCTATTCATCTGATTATTATTTGAATAAATCAACAATGCAATTCCTTCTTACAGACCTCTTCACAGTATAAACTTTCTCTGCAACTCTAGATATCTCTTTCTCTTCTGTTCAGCATATCTTCAATTCAAGCGTACCAAATATCCTTTCACATCTCTGTGGTTTGAGGGAAGCATTTCATTCTTCTTGGAGTTTTCTCTTCCCAGTCCTTCAACATCAAGAGCGAATGTGACCTTTTTATAAAGCTTGATCAACCTGCCATTTCCTTCTCTGGTATATGCCCTTACACCCATACTTGGTTTACGCTCCTGTGATAGCATTTGCCTAAGGTGTACTTTAATCGCTCACTCAGGTGGTTATCTCTTTCACACTAGACTATTCCATGAGTAAGAGTCCCAGGTTTCATCTAAGTGAGGTTCAGGTATGTCTGGCAAAGTGAAACTGGAAGCATGGGTGGCTAAGACTCTAACTTACAGGAAGAATCATCTAGATGTAAGGAGCACAGAGAGCCCGGTGGACATAGAAGAGGTCTGATTTCACATGCACCCTAGTGTCTGTCACTCAAATTTATTTCCCAGTTTAGTCCCCATTGTGTCCCAAGTCAATGGAAATATGGGAGTGTGGGCACCTCTGCATTCTGCCCCAGACAGTCAGACAGATTTTGGACTGACGAGCAATCCATCCATGATAGGTGATGTCATAGCCATGATAGCACCCAGAAGATAAGTGGTGAACCCAGGAAGCTGCGATCGTGGTCCCTGGCAGAGACCATGATGCTGGGGGCCACAGTATTATTAGTGTAGTGGCTTTGATGCGTGCCTAAGCAGGGGTTGACTTCAGAGACACCTTTTGGGTATTCTCAGAAACACCTGATTTCAAGGGCTCTTTAGAAAGCTCATATCTAGCATTTTGAAGGCAATGATCATTAAGGTGAAAATTAAGTTAATGTAACCTTGTTTGTTTATACAGCCTTTAAGGTCAGAGGAGACCATCTACACATCAATATTAGGATTATGTCTGGTAAATTACAGTAGAGAATATTACTACTCAGGACATAGCTAAGCACTTTGTATTATCTCCTATTATTACCTATTAAGGAGGTATTATTATGGTCTCTGTCTTCAGAAGAGGAAAGTAAGGATTGGAGACATTAAATCACTAACACAATATTCTGTCAGCAGCAAGTAGCAGAGCTAAAGCTGGAACTGATGCCAGGTCTCATGTTATTTCCATTGTTGTGCTCTAGCTCCCTAATAAATTACATATGTGAGTGGTGAGCAGCTGAATGAATGAGTGTAAGAATAACTAGTATTTTTTCATTCAAGTAACAGCACAGATGTCTACACTGAAAGTGTGAATATTTTTCAAATGCCTGTGGTATGACCCGCATGAGCAATAGGACAGTGTTGAAGTCCAGTTTACCGGTCAAATCCCAATGCAGTGCCAAAAATACCATTCATGCAACCATCAGAAAATAAAATCTTTCTCCATAATCCTTCAAAGCTTTTTAGTCCCTGCTAACACACACTTATGTGAACATTATAATGTGTAATTGCCCAATAAAATTGCTTTTAAAGCCCTTCCTGCTAACCTTTAACCCCAGGACTGTGTATAATTTATTATCCTATAAACAATCAGATCCTTTCTCATTTTTGGGGGGGATTTCCTTTCTTCCTCCTCCACCAACATTGCTTCTTTACTGGACAATATTGTATCAAGACATTTTTATTATTTTTCATTTTCATTTAAGGGATATGCTCCCTGTTCTTAATTAGCATTTAATGAAAGTAGAATATGTTATCTGTAACAAAATCATTGCTTGTATTTTTTTTTTCTTGTTGTACATTTTGTTGATTTCTCTCTAGTCTTTGAATTGATGTCTATTGTAAAAAAGAAGTTTCTTGCTTCTGTTCTCAGCTATGTTGTTATGTTTTGGGGATGTTGTGATCTGAAGCAAAATATAGCTAAGTTTTTCATCTCCATACATGGGTAGTGTGGAGCTATAATGTGAAGGCACGTGGAAACGTGAATCCATGCTAGGTGGGAATGGCAGAAGATTATAAACTATCAAAGGCTAATTCCAGAATTAATTCTGTTAACTCATTACTTACGTAATGAGGAACAATTACGTATAGGAACGATTATGTTCTGAGATGGCCTCATAAAGTTGTTAATATTAGTTCTTAAATTTCCAGGCTCTATACAACATTTCTTCTGTATTAAATAAGAAATTACCTTGATATAAAAATAGATCTGAATTTTTAAAAATTTAGATCTCACACAGGAACCTGAAAACTATGTGCTTTACTCAACATCCTCACCGTGTTTCACTTACATAAAAACACTTCCTAAAATCTCATTTCCTTCATGACAATTTCAGACTATGGTCAGGTGACTTCCTCTTCAAAGTAACATCTCAGAGTGGTGCATGTTTGACTAATGGGAGGTCAGGGGCTCTGCTTGACTTCACACCCCAACAGGCCACCTTTCCTGAGAGTCTCAGGAAGTCCCGTCAAGCTCCACCCCCAACATCACTTCAGGAAGCTCATTCTCATTAAGGTGCCCCAAGCGCTCCTCAAGTGGTGAGAACATCTAAAAACATCCTCTCAAATACCCACCTCATTCCATCATAGTCTGGAACTCCAGTAAAGCAAGATTTTCTTAGAGAAAATTTCCAGGCTTCTTAAAAACAGAAAACGTGCCTTGGCTGTGAAAAACTTCCCCAGGTGGCCACATTGGTACTTTTGTTCTCTTCATCACATCTCACAGGACAAAAAGAGCAAAATCTTTAGGAGTGCAGATACCTCAGATTATTACAGATTTGGCTGACTAGCAAGTTCAGTGAAGCACATAAACCAAAAGTTAAACTGAACATTCCAACCAAAGATTCTGGAGTCAACCTCCATCTCCTTCACTTTCAGATTCAACGGGTACCAGTGTCACACACTGACAAGGTATTTCTGGGCCTTCTGATCTTCCCCATCTATTCCTTCTGTGTTAGACTGGAATCTCACTTATCTCTGGGCTCCTTGCCACCCCCTTGGTTCTCTACTCCATCCCACAGTAACTCACACAGTGGTTTTCCAAAAGTATAAATATGATCGTTGAACTGCTATGTTTAAAATTCGCTAATATCAGTACCTCCCCACCGTCTTCCAGGTGAACTTCAAGCTTCTCCATTTGACACTAAAGGTCCCCCAAGATATGGTATCTACTTATATGTGTCTCAAACCTCACTTCCTGTCCTTCTTCGTCCACCGCATGTACTTTACACTCAGCCATCACATAACTAATCATAATTCCCCGTGTGTACCATTTGATTTCATGCCTCGTGACTCCCAGCTCTTCCTTCCCTCAGGCGTGCCCTTTACCCCTTGTTTGTCTTTAAAATATCCTATTTCTCCTTCAGCACCTACTTTACAAGAGCATTTCTCATAGAACGTTTCATTATATTTTAAATTTTATTACTATTTTTTGACATTTCTCTCATTTCATTTTTTTCTTTAAGCTTCTTATTTTGGAAACTTTGTATTATACATCAGTGTTTCCCAATGCATGTTGTGGAGATTTGTTAAAATATCAAAATTGCTATTTAGGGGGTTTTCTAGGAAAATTCAGCTCTGGAGTTGAACAACAGCAAATCAAATTTTCCATTTTTTTCTGGTAAAATTTTTACTTGATGAATTACATATAACTTCATCTGTTTATAGTACAACAGTACTTTTTTTCCAGGTCAATGCCACAAACACAATGAGTGTTAGAAAAACAAATCACTTTTCCTGATGAAAAGAACATATAAACCTTCTTGCACCTGTAACTTTCCCCCTAACCCCCATAATCTTCTATCACCCCCTGCTTTAGGAGCAAGAATCACATTTTTAAGAATTGGAAGTGAAGAGTATAGGAAGACAAGTAAAGAGAGGACTTTCTCTAATATTTGAGGGTATAGAATCTTTTTATTTTTGTTTCTCCGGTTGATTTACAGAGGCTACAAGCTTAGGTGCCTCTGAACAAGCTTAATGAAGACAGAGTGATGGGTCCATTTTCATAGTCATTTGTTGTCATGACCTGTTTGTTGTTCAGCCTGGTCTGCCACTGGCTCTCCTAAGAAAATGTGCTTGTCACAAGGCGATGATTGTTGTCACTTCAAAGCTGGGTTTGCTTGTCCAACCCTGACTTCCAATTTAAAGAACTTAAAGAAGTCAGTCTATCAAAGCTCATGCTCTACTTATGTGGCCATTTTACAGAAAAGATAGTACAATGACGTAGTTTAATACTAAACAAGTCTAACCTTTTATTTATAAGGTATTTAGGAAAGCATCAGACAGACAGAATAAGTAAAAGGTAATATGTAAATCCTTTTGCTTGCAATAAAGTCAAGTGTAAACAAAACTAATCCATTTTTATCATAGAATAATTGGCAGCCACCATCTGCTTTGTGTCTGTGATATGCCAGCCACAATAATTGAGACCTTTGCCTGAATTGTTCATTTTTTCCCTTTTGCCAACCCAGTGAAATAGGTATATTTCCTCATTTTATATATGAGGAAACTGTAGCAGAGGTAGGTAGAAGAGTCCACCCCAGTTCAGGTAATTATTAAGTTTCAGAGTTGTGGGTTTAAATGAATTCTGCCTGTTTTCAAAGCTTGTGATTTTTAACCTTGGCAATCTCACATTCAGAAATGTGCTGTAACAGCACTCTTCCCTGCTCCTTACTTATTCTTTCCTAAGTGAAGGTACCATCAAAGGAACACCTGAGAAGATAAACTTTAAAAAATTTATTACATTCTGAGCTAGTACTGCTGAATAGAATGAGATCATCATCGCTAGCTTCAATAATTTTGTCTGAAGATGTATTAAAATATGATTTGCTGAAAGACTATATTTTAAATTATATAATCATAAACTATAAGTATATATTTTCTTTATGGCAGAATACATTTTTTAGTAAGATCCTCTTAAATTCCTTTTGAAATGCTGAGACTCTAGGCTGTGAGTCTCCAGCATTCCTGGTGTTTCTGTATCTTTGATTGCCATCCAGTGGTGGCAGTCATATACTTCTGCTGGGAAGAAAGCAGAAAACCCCTCGATTTTCCAAGCAGACTGTCTCTTATAATCCAGAAGCAAATAATCGATGCTAATTTTGTGTAGCTAATTTATTAAAGTGTTAGCCGTGGATACCATTGAGTCCAGTAAATGAAAGATCTATCTCGATATTTAGATGTTGTCAAAAACAACTAGTTCTTGGCAAGGAGAACTTGTTCTTTTACTTTTCTCAGGAAATGTATAACCAACATTTCTCCCTTCAAAAATTTGTTAGAAATAAAGTATTTGTGTTAAAATTCCTGCCAAAGTCAATAAGTAGCAAATCCCTACATCAGTGATTAATGCAGTCAAATCAAGTGCTGGATTTCTAACATTTTTCTCAAATATAATGTCTCACCAGTGGGAGGAAGCACTAATTTAAGATAGTGAAGTGCATTTAGATTATTTCTTCCCAGATGGCCAAATGGTAGTCTGTGGCATGGATATAATTTACAGGAAGTACTTTAAAGCAATAGCTTCCAGAAATATCATAGAAATTCTGAGAACAGAGATGAGAAACAAATACTTCTATAAAACAAAATGGGATTGTATTTAAGCCACTGAAAATAAGGAAATAAAATAGACACTCTCAATAGTTAAAAAGTACAGTGCTCATCTGTTCATATTATGGAGTACTTCAGAGATTGTATTTTTTTTAAGTTTGAAGATGAGAAAATTTGGTATCAAAATAATTATTAGAAAAATATCCTTCATCTGAGTAAGAAGTTGTGTGTCTCTGGGTAGACCATTTTATTCTGATTTCACGAATTGTGGATTGGAAAATGGATGGGTAAAAGTAGAGAAAAGTTATCCCATTTAAAACTACTTATTTAATCTCCAAAATATTTTGATCTAAATAGCAACAATGTAATTTTTCAACAAGTTTTTCCATCATTTTTGTTTAAAAATTTCAAACTTACAGAAGTACAGTGAATATTAAATCCCTTTGTCTAGATTAACCAACTGCTATCATTTTGCTACATTGCATTTACTCTGTGTGTGTGTGTGTGTGTATATATATATACACATATATACAGATCATATATATTATACATTATATATAATATACATTTGTTCTCTTATCTCACATATTGTATACACACACATATGTACTTGCACCCATCCTCTTAATTTCCTCTGTGGAATTCCCATTTGAAAGTTGTCGCTAACTATTAATACTTTATCCTGAATTTTTTTATAACCTAAGAACTTTAATACCTGTATGACCTAAGAACAACAACAAAAATCCAACAAGTAACGAGAATATTATACAATAAATGTAATGTATATGTGATATCTAATATACAGTCCGTATTCCAGTTTTCCCCACTTTACCAAAAATATCCTACATAGCTTTCTTTTAAAAAAAATCTAGGATCTGGTCAATATCAATGTATTGCATCTGGTGGCCATGTATCCTAAGTCTCTTTATATGGAACACTCTCCCCATATCAACTATTTTTTTTTTTTTACCTTAACACAGACAGTTTTATGTTGTATGTAGTTATCATACAGAATATGCTCTGATATAGATTGTATAGTGGTTTCCTCATGATTAGATTCAGGTTTAACATACTTAATGAGCATCTTACAGAGATGCTCTGTGTTCCACTTATCACATCACATCAGTAAACACTTCATGCCCATTTGTCATATTACTGACAATGTGATATGCATGATGCACACACACAAATCTGGTGTCTGCTAGTTCTTTACATTTTAGTGGTACTCTTTGCTTTGTTATTAATATGTAATCTGTAAAGTAATACTTTGAAATCATATAAATATTCTGTTTCAATACAATATTTCCCCCAATTCTTTTAACTATAATATGCTAATTTTTAAACAACTTAAGAATTGATTTCAGTCATTTCCAGTAGAGAGAAGATATTTTGGTGATGCTGAAACTGAAAGAAATATATACCGGCAGAAAAAAGAAGTTTATGTGTATCAAATGGGCAGGGAAAAGTACATTTAAACTGCCACAAAGTTACTTGAACTTTGTGCAATAAAGGACATCAAAATAGTAAAAATGGAGCCATCTGGGCTGTCTGTTTATATTGTATAAACATAAGGGAGAGATGCTTTTGTTATTTTTAAAATTTATTTTCACCTGCATGATTTACCTGTCACTATTTATTAGTAGATTACAGTTTTGCCAAAATTAATTAAGCAGCAATATCACTAAAACAGTGAGAAATATCGACACATCGAGAACATTAATCCGTGTCTTGGTAATATGTCTTGTAAAATTATTAGTTGGAGCATAGCACTAAAATTCATTTTGCAACCATAGTAATTAGTTTACCACAATTTGCATCTTAGGATCAAAACCGAAGACACATTTTAATGTATCTGGATCTACTGAATCATTGTTTCTAAGAAATTTTTAAATAATTTTATAATTACTCATATGATAGAGGGGAGTATTATAAATAACGAGGAGAGTTTTACTTAAAAGAGCATGGGTCAAATTTAGAAGAAGTGAAAAATAAAAGATTTATTTAAAAGCCCTGGGTTTAAATGAATTGTGTGTTCATACCTTCCAAGAAAATGGGTATGTAATCATTAAACAGCAAGACCCCACAGAGCCAGTTAGTAGACGGATTTTAGGTTCAGCTATTCCTGCTTAGTCTGCTGTATTTCACAGTGACAGGCAGTTAGCTAATAGAGCAAAGGAATTTGAGAAAAGGGGAAACTATTCCAACATTCTTCCCAGTATCATCATTTCCTTCACAGATACAACTGTCATTTTCAGCAGCTGCTTTTTCAAAACAAATGACAAAGCTCATTGCAGTGATGGAGAACCAGCATACCTAGCATTTATAGCACTTGCATAGGTGTGGTCATTTAGAAGTTAAGGGCAAAATAATCACATCATTAGAAATATATTGGAACTTACGTTTGTTGAGCAAAGCACAAAGCCCTTGAGAAATTGTAGAGAGGATGACTCAGAGCTCTCTGAATATTACCTATCAGGTCAGAACCAAGGGAGTGAGCCATGGGCTGGAGTGTGATCTGATGTAGAACAGAGCAAGGAGAATTCAGATGAAGACCAGAAGCAAAACAAAATGTGTAAGAGCCAGCTCATACTGTCTTGGAAGGAGCTGGGTTTTAAGTTTTTGCAAATTTTGAGAGCTAGTTTACTTTACATTGTTAGCTTAAAATTACCATGGGAGGGAGTTTTTATACCACAGTGATCAGCAATTGTTATAATTCAAGCCTGCCTCCATAATCTTGCAGAGCTAGTTGTTAAACATTTACCAGCTTATTTGGGTAATAAGCTGGTTTATGAAATAATAAATAATTTATATATATTAAATATATGCTATTTATAAATATTATTTGGATAATTATAGTAGTAACAATGGTAACAGCTTAGTTGGCTAAGGAGGTCAGAGAGTAGTTGATTAACCCAACTATGGTTCAACATTGTATGATTTTTAGTTTGTGTTCTGATTAGCAATAACCAGATTAGAAAATATATCCGATGTTGCTGGTCATAAAGAAGCACCTTTCACCTTCTATCACTCTATCAAAGCTGCTTCCTCTAATATTAGCAGCGGTCCCCAAACATTTTGGCACCAGGCACCGGTTTCGTGGAAGATAATTTTTCCAGGGACCGGCGGGGTTGGGGGATGGTTTTGGAACGATTCAAGCGCATTAATTTATTGTGCATTTTATTTCTGTTATTATTACACTGTAATATATAATGAAATAATTACACAACTCACCATAATGTAGAATCAGTGGGAGCCCTGAGCTTGTTTTCACTTGCCATTCACTATAGGGTTTCAATATGAGTCTGCAAGTAATTGATTTATTATGGTCTCTGTGCAGTCAAACCTCTGCTAATGATAATCTGTATTTGCAGCCGCTCCCCAGCGCTAGCATCACCGTCTCAGCTTCACCCTAGGTCATCAGGCATTAGAGTCTCATAAAGAGCGTGCAACCTAGATCCCTCACAAGCACAGTTCACAGTAGGGTTCACACTCCTATGAAAATCTAATGCCACTGCTAATCTGACAGGAGGCGGAGCTCAGGCAGTAATGTGAGCGATGTGGAGCGGCTGTAAATACAGATGAAGCTTCGCTCGCTCACCCGCCACTCACCTCCTGCTGTGCGGCCCAGTTCCTAACAGGCCACAGACCAGTACCGGTCCATGGCCCGGGGGCTGGGGACTCCTAATGTCACCAAGGACCTCCACTTTGCTAAATCCTAGGGTCAGTTTCTCAGGAGTCTTTTTTCTTTTTTTTAAGGATTTTATTAAAAATTTTTTTTTGGCTGCATTGGGTCTTCGTTGCTGTGCACAGGCTTTCTCTAGTTGCAGCAAGCAGTGGCTTCTCTTGTTGCGGAGCACAGGCTATAGGCACGCGGGCTTCAGTAGTTGTGGCTCGTGGGCTCTAGAGCACAGGCTCAGTAGTTGTGGCGCTCAGGCTTAGTTACTCCATGGCATGTGGGATCTTCCTGGACCAGGGCTCGAACCTGTTTCCTCTGCACTGGCAGGCGGATTCTTAACCACTGAGCCACCAGGGAAGTCCCTCAGGTGTCTTTGTAATTGACCTATAAGCAGCATTTGAGACATTTTATTTCTCCCTCTGCTTGGTACACTTCTGCACATGGCTCTAAAGAGACCACATATTCTTAGTTGTCATCCTACCTCACTGGTCGTTCTGTCACCATCTCCTTTGCTAGTTCCTTCTTATCTCACTGCCCACTTCATATTGAAGCTCAGGCCTTGATTCTTTTCTCCATTTGCATCAGGGTTTGTCAACTGACAATTTGTGCTACTGACATTTTGCTTCAGATAATTCACTAATTCTTTATTGTGTGGGGCTGCCTTGTGCACTTTAGGATGGTTAGCAGCTTAAACCCACTAGATGCCCACTGCTAACCCCCTGGCTTACATAACAGGAGAAATTCAGGGCGCCATCAGTCACCATGTACATTGCAAACTCTACACCTTGATCTAGATGATGTATCAGGTCTGGATGTGGTTCCTCATGTCTCGTGACTTATAAACCAAATATAAAATAGAAGAATGTCAAGGGAAAAATAGTAATTGTTTAACATATGCAACTATATTCATAACTCAAATTTGTGGCTCCAGTCCTTATTTCTGTGATTGGTCACAAGGTCATGTTGGTAACTGTCACTTCCTTATTTCATCACCCAATTCATGTTCTCCTTGATCTCAGAGAGAACCTCAGAGAATAAGAGTTTTTTCCTGGTTGGACGACTCAGACGTTTATTCCTGAAGGTTCTTAATCCTCAGTGCTCCTGTTCTTACTGTATTGCTGTACTCTTTCATTAAACATTACCATTCAACACAGAAGGAATAAGAGGTACCCAGTGAAACTCCTGGTTACAGAAACAGTCTTCCCTGAACCAACTGTGTAACAGCAACCCAGTCATCTCTCGATAATCAGTATCAGTCACTCCATCTAGCATAGCAACACATGCTTGCTATGACTAGGGGCTTAATAGCATGAGAGGAACACAAAATAACAAAATGGCAGTCTCAACTACCAACTCATTAAAACCTTTGCATGTCTTTTGGTGGAAGCATTTCTCCCTTGGAGGAAGTTAATTTCTGGGCTTGCTCAAACAGAGAAAAGTTGGCCACTTTTTTTTTTTGAATTTTATTTTTTTTATTTTTTATACAGTAGGTTCTTATTAGTTACCTATTTTATACATATGAGTGTATACATGTCAATCCTAACCTCCCATTTCATCCCACCACCACCACCCCCTCTGCCACTTTCCTCCCTTAGTGTCCATATGTTTGTTCTCTACATCCGTATCTCTATTTCTGCCCTGCAAACTGGTTAATCTGTACCATTTTTCTAGGTTCCACATACATACATTAATATATGGTATTTGTTTTTCTCTTTCTGACTAACTTCACTTTGTATGACAGTCCCTAGGTCCATCCACGTCTCTACAAGTGACCCAATTTTGTTCCTTTTTATGGCTGAGTAATATTCCATTGTATATAGGTACCACAACTTCTTTATCCATTTGTCTGTCAATGGGCATTTAGGTAGCTTTCATGACCTGGCTATTGTAAATAGTGCTGCAATGAACATTGGGGTGCATGTATTTTTTGAATTATGGTTTTCTCTGGGTATATGCCCAGTAGTGGGATTGCTGGGTCATAAGGTAATTCTATTTTTAGTTTTTTAAGGAACCTCCATACTGTTCTCCATAGTGCCTGTATCAATTTACATTCCCACCAACAGTGCAAGAGGATTCCCTTTTCTCTACACCCTCTCCAGCATTTGTTGTTTGTAGATTTTCTGATGATGCCCATTCTGACTGGTGTGAGGTGATACCTCACTGTAGTTTTGATTTGCATTTCTCTAATGATTAGTCAAGTTGAGCAGCTTGTCATGTGCTTCTTGGCCATCTGTATGTCTTCTTTGGAGAAATGTCTATTTAGGTCTTCTGCCCATTTTTGGATTGGCTTGTTTGTTTTTTAATATTGAGCTGCATGAGCTGTTTATATATTTTGGAGATTAATCCTTTGTTGATTCATTTGCAAATATTTTCTCCCATTCTGAGGGTTATCTTTTTGTCTTGTTTGTAGTTTCCTTTGCTTTGCAAAAGCTTTTAAGTTTCATTGGGTCCCATTTGTTTATTTTTGTTTTTATTTCCATTACTCTAGGTGGTGGATCAAAAAAGATCTTGCTGTGATTTATGTCAAAGAGTGTTCTTCCTATGTTTTCCTCTAAGACTTTTATAGTGTCTGGTCTTACATTTAGGTCTCAAATCCATTTTGAGTTTATTTTTGTGTATGGTGTTAGGGAGTGTTCTAATTTCATTCTTTTATATGTAGCTGTCCAGTTTTCCCAGCACCACTTATTGAAGAGACTGTCTTTTCTCCATTGCATATCCTTGCCTCCTTTGTCATAGATTAGCTGACCGTAGGTATGTGGGTTTATCTCTGGGCTTTCTATCCTGTTCCATTGATCTATATTTCTGTTTTTGTGCCAGAACCATATTGTCTTGATTACTGTAGCTTTGTAGTATAGTCTGAATTCAGGGAGTCTAATTCCTCCAGCTCCATTTTTTTCCCCTCAAGACTGCTTTGGCTACTTGGGGTCTTTTGTGTCTCCATGCAAATTTTAAGATTTTTTGTTCTAGTTCTGTAAAAACTGCCACTGGTAATTTGATAGGGATTGCATTGAATCTGTAGATTGCTTTGGGTAGTATAGCCGTTTTCACAATATTGATTCTTCCAATCCAAGAACATGGTATATCTCTCCATCTGTTTGTATCATCTTTGATTTCTTTCATCAGTGTTTTATAGTTTTCTGAGTACAGGTTTTTTACCCCATTAGGTAGGTTTATTCCTAGGTATTTTATTCTTTTTGTTGCAATGGTGAATGGGATTGATTTCTCTTTCTGATCTTTCATCATTAGTGTATTGGATTGCAAGAGATTTCTGTGCATGAATTTTGTATCCTGCAGCTTTACCAAATTCATTGATTAGCTCTAGTAGTTTTCTGGTGGCATCTTTAGGATTCTCTATGTATAGTATCATGTCATCTGCAAACAGTGACAGTTTTACTTCCTCTCTTCCAATTTTGAATCCTTTTATTTCTTTTTCTTCTCTGATTGCTGTGGCTAGGGCTTCCAAAACTATGTTGAGCAATAGTGGCAAGAGTGGACATCCTTGTCTTATTCCTGATCTTAGAGGAAGTGCTTTCAGTTTTTCACCAGTGATAATGATGCTTGCTGTGGGTTTGTCATATATGGCCTTAATTATGTTGAGGTAGGTCCCCTCTATGCCCACTTTCTGAAGAGTTTTTATCATAAATTGGTGTTGAATTTTGTCAAAAGTTTTTTCTGCCTCTGTTAAGGTGATCATATAGTTTTTATTCTTCAGCTTGTTAATATGGTGTATCACATTGCTTGATTTGTATATATTGAAGAATCCTTGCATCCCTGGGATAAATCCCACTTGATCATGGTGTATGATCCTTTTAATGTGTTATTGGATTCTGTTTGCTAGTATTTTGTTGAGGACGTTTGCATCTATATTCACCAGTGATATTGGTCTGTAATTTTCTTTTTTTGTAGTATCTTTGTCTGGTTTTGGTATCAGGGTGATGGTGGCCTCATATATTGAGTTTGGGAGTGTTCCTTCCTCTGCAATTTTTTGGAAGAGTTTGAGAACGTTGGGTGTTAGCTCTTTTCTAAATGTTTGATAGAATTCACCTGTGAAGCCATCTGGTCCTGGACTTTTGTTTGTTGGAAGATTTTAAATCATAGTTTCAATTTCATTACTTGTGATTGGTCTGTTCATATTTTCTGTTTCTTCCTGTTTCAGTCTTAGAAGCTTATACCTTTCTAAGAATTCATCCATTTCTTCCAGGTTGTCCATTTTATTGGCATAGAGTTTCTTGTAGTAGTCTCTTAGGATGCTTTGTATTTCTGCCATGTTCATTGTAACTTCTCCTATTTCATTTCTAATTTAATGATTTGAGTCCTCTCCCTCTTTTTTTTGATGAGTCTGGCTAAAGGTTTATCAATTTTGTTTATCTTCTCAAAGAACCAGCTTTTAGTTTTATTGATCTTTGCTATTGTTTTCTTTCTTTCTATTTCACTTATTTCTGCTCTGATCTTTATGATTTCTTTCCTTCTACTAAGTTTGGATTTTGTTTGTTATTCTTTGTCTAGTTCTTTTAGGTGTAAGGTTAGATTGTTTATTTGAGATTTTTCTTGTTTCTTGAGGTATGCTTGTATTGCTATCAACTTCCCTCGCAGAACTGCTTTTGCTGCATCCCATAGGCTTTGGATCGTTGTGTTTTCATTCTAATTTGACTCTAGGTATTTTTTGATTTCCTCTTTGATTTCTTCAGTGATCTCTTGGTTATTTAGTAACGTATTTTTTAGCCTCCACGTGTTCATGTTTTTTACGTTTTTCTCCCTGTAATTGATTTCTAATCTCATAGCATTGTTGTCGGAAGAGGAGCTTGACATGATTTCAATTTTCTTAATTTTACTGAGGCTGGATTAAAAATTGGCCACTTTTAAAGGCAGTTTTTAAACTTTTTCTAGTGAGGCACTCAGTGCTCAAACATAAAGCTGTTTTACTATTTAACAGGTTTTTTCTTTTTTTTTGCGGTACGCGGGCCTCTCACTGCTGTGGCCCCTCCCGCCACGGAGCACAGGCTCCGGATGCGCAGTCCCATCGGCCATGGCCCACGGGCCCAGCCGCTCCGCGGCATGCGGGATCCTCCTGGACCAGGGCACGAACCCGTGCCCCCTGCATCGGCAGGCAGACTCTTAACCACTGCGCAACCAGGAAAGCCCTAACAGATATTTTATAATTACTAGTTTATAGGTATATCTTCAACATTATCTAGCCTGATAATTGGGATCAGTAGTTTACATTATACATCTTTGCATTCCAGAATGTAATATAGAAGGCAGCCACTGAATACAGATTAGGTGAATCACAGAATGCATATAAGCATGAAGGAAGGAAGGAAGGGAGGGAGGGAGGCAGGGAGGGAAGGAGGGAGGGAAGTGGGGAGGGAGGGAGAAAGGAAGGAAAGAAGGAAGGAAGAAAATTGGTTTAGTTTACTGAAGAAATTTGGCAAGATCTAAAATTGCTGTCTCTTTATGGATGAACCACAGATGTCTGCTTGGATTAAATTAAAGCAAGAATGCTTTTACGACAGGTCTGCCACCATCTATTTAATTTTATTCCTTTTTTTTTTTACTATCATAAAATCAACACATTGATTGGTAATAATTTGGTTCACGCATCAATTGTTGATATACCTTGAGATTTATGGAACAGATTTTATTTCTTTTAAAAGATGTACGTGGCCTGATAAATTTTATTTATTATTTTAATATTCTCAAGTAAGCCATACACTGAAAAAGTGTGAAATGTCATCAAAGGGTTTATCATGAAAAGTAACAGTTCGCCTGATTTACCTCCCCGTCATCCCAAAGACAACAAACTGTAGATTTCTGTTTAGGGATCTTTCTGTTGTACCTTCATGTCACTCAGTAGATACTTTCATTATTATTTTCTGGTATATCTGTTCTAGACACCATGTATTGATTACTGTTTTGATGCGTGTCAATGAAGAACACTCAACCTCCTCACTTCCCCTTCCCACCGTTGCCCATCTAGTGATAGCAATATGCTTAGTTCTTCTAGGATATCCTAGTTACTTTGAATAAAATGTTCACTCCTTTCATTTCTGACTTGCCACATCTCGTGAGTATACCTGGTAAATAAGCTGCCCTCCCACCCATCCTCTCTGAATCCTGAGAGTTGACCCACACCCCTCCTTGGCTGTAGCCCATTCTCTGCCCACTCCAGGCTTCCTCAGCCTGCGTCACCTGACACCACGTTTTCCATGTGCTTTCTTTCAAAAATGTGTTGACATTTTTTCTTTGATGTTAGTGCATTCCTGATCTCTGTATGTGTGGGTTTAAACCATTACTTCTATATCCTCCAGAAGGAGAGGAAATAAATGTCTACATTTGACTAGGTTAAAACAGAGTATCATTTATTTCTTTTGTTTTTTATTCAGTATTTTATAGAGTTGTTTAGGTTTTGTTCTTTAGTCTACTTTTCTTTTTCTTATTGGTAGATTTTGACTTGATTTTTATCTTTTTCCAGGGGTATGAAACTTTAACTGCTGATTTTTTTCTCGTGGTATATCAAATTGTAAAATTTTTGTTTGCTCTTTTAATTTTTTACCTACGTAAACTTCAGTTTCATATCGTGTGTCATAGTATTGCTCTACTTTAATAAGCTGGGCTATACTGTCTAACAATAATTATAATTAATATAGGTTATAGTTTATAGCACAGGCTCACATAAATTATCTCATTTTTAAAATGACAGTTTTGATGTTTGTCTAAAGAAAAAATTTGTACTCATTTTTTTCCTTCAAAATTAAGCTTTGATAAAGAATTATAATTAGCTTACAGAATCCCCAATTCTAGTTACTTTCTTCTTCCTGGTATAGTCTCATTTTATTATAACATTTAGAGAGCACTTGTTTGAGCATAGTGTAGGGTCAAACGCTTTTAAAAGGAACATTATTGCTAAAAAAGTGGTGACATTTATATTGATATCAAATCATTAATTTTTAATATTGAGAACACACTTTCTCCTCCATATTCTTTGTTAATAAATAAAAGCACAATTCCCAGTTTTTATTTTTCTTCTTTAAATGAATCATCTGAGGTCATTTCAACAAATCCCTGTTCTTTCAGAATTCCTCAACTAAGGCAGATAAAATTTAGCCAAGATGTTTGGGAAAAAAAATTTAATATCCAGTTTGTACATTAGAAAACAGATCCTTGAAAGGCAAAATTAAGAGCTCTTCACCTGCCCCTAAAATAGGATCAACAATTGAATGTGTTTCATTCGCAGCTGCTGTTGACAGAGCGCTTTTTCTGCTACGTGAGCAGCACAGAATACAAGGAAAACTGGGACCGCGAGGAAAGCAGGCGGCAGGCTGACAGCCGAGCTGCTTGCAGTGCCTCAGCTGGCGCTGTGGTCCTGTGGTTGGGCTGTGTTCACATCAAAAGAGCACCCATGAGAGTCGCTGGATTGACAGCTTGGTTGACACGTAATTACAGCTTCTGTAAATATTTATTTTAGACGTCAGGGAGAAGGATAAGCACACGTTATGGGGTGCTGAGTAAATAGGAAGGTACGTGTTAGGGAGAGATTGCTTTTCTAAATAAGAAGAGAAGGGTTTCTGTAAGAGGAGTGATTTAAAAGTGTAGGATAATCTTAAGAGAGTATGGTGAGCACATTTTCTCAGGAATGTAAAGAAGATGTGTTAGTATCTTAAAATGTTACTTTACACGTGAGTTCCTTTGAAACATTTCCAATTTTATTCACTTCTTGGTGAGTATTTTTGTGTGTGTCTATGTGTGTGTGTATACGTCTCCCCCCCACCCCGGTTATAAAACATTTAATGGCAGAATCTGTAATAATTGAGGCCTGGACGTATCATAGATTCTATCCTAATTATGACATATTCTATATTAAATATATTACAAAATAGGATTTAAGCTCATGCTTTGAACATCGTAGGTCCTCCAAAAGTATTTGTTGAATAAATTTTTTGAAGAGAACATGTTCTCTTTAGGGACAGCAACAGCAATATGATGAAAGTTTAAGAACAAATTTAGTTTGTTTATATTGCAGGTAGTGTTTTATTAACTGTCAAATACAAAAATGAACACTATTGCTACCAAAAGATTGTTATCTTTTATTAATATTTGAGAAGTTATTTTTAACAGTTTAAAGGAAAGAAATATAGGAAATGTTAATATTGGGAACACAAGTGCCACACCCATATTCTCTATTAATGATAAAATGAAAGCACCAACTCTAGGTTTTCATTTTTTCAACATCTTAGTAATTAAGGTCATTTAAAATTTTCTGAACTAATTTTATTCAGTATATAATGAAGTCACATGTCTTTGAAATGGAAAGAAATTGACGTTTTCATTTATAATTTATGAATGCCTTAGAGATTATACTAGCAACCTGATGATTTCTACATTGTTACAAAATAAACCTAAGTTTAAAAAAAAAATGACACCAAAACAAAATGGTTCTATGAAAACCTCATTCAGACATATACATCTTGATATTATTTGAAGAAAACTAAAGATATAACATTTGTAAATTTTTGAATCTAAAACTGAGTATTTGTTTTATATTTACAAGAGATGAAATTAATCCTTTTAAGGTGCTATTAAAGTGTCTTACTTAGCTTGCTTTTCCATTCTGTTTTCTTTCCATGTAAGGAAACAAGCACTCAAATCTAAAGGGTCAGAAGTTTAAAATAGTAAACATATGTCACTCAAATCCATGATACTCTAGTGAGATTCAAAGGAAGGAATTTGTCGGAACCCTCTGGATCATCCCATTTCAGCTTTATTCATTAGCTCAGCAATCCAATTTCCTCTTACAATATCTTCATTGATTTCATTTCCTATCATCTCATCACTCATGTGGCTATTTTCACGTAGAGGTCAGGTTATGCTCAGTCTCTTTTGTTAATAGTGATAAAAATAAAACCACATGTCTCACTCTTAGGGATACGAATATAAGTGAGTCAAATGGCAAGCATTCTGCCAGGAGAATTTTTAGAGATAGGATTGATTTTAAGAGTAGATTACAAAATTTCTTTTCTCTACATATTTAAAAGTATACACTAATCTTATTTGTTTCTAGTGGTCTGGATATGGTCTGGCAGATTTTTAGATATGTAAGTCTAGAGATATATTTTAATTTGATTTTTTTCATTTTTCTACATTCTTTATTTCAAAGTTATTACCTCATGTGTTTCTGCAGGATCTTTACAAGATAAAACGGACTGAGACATCTGGAGCTCTTAACTATAATGTTAATTTTTTTCCTTTTATTTTTTTAAAACCACATTAACTTTTTATATATATTTATTATTTAAGTCTGGGACAATCTACTTGTCAGGTTTTAGTCTAGAAGCCACTCTTGCTGCCATTTTCTCTTATCTTTGAATTTCCTTGTGTGGAAATAATGTGGGAAGATTTAGATAGCCTAGTCATTGAACAAAAAATGTCAAGACTGTTAATAGTAAGAAAGCAGTGCTTTATGGTTTTATCTAAATCTAAACCAGATTTTGAGTAGGAGTAAATCCCTATGACATCAGACCTATGTGGGGTTTTTATTTTTCTTCAGAAATAAGTGTGTTTTGTTTGTTTCTTTGATTTTGCTTTTAAAACCTCAGCCCTCTGAACTTGTAAACAGATTTCAGGGTTTACAACTGTTTGCTGACTTGAATTAGATCAGATTTTACCCAGCATTCGCAATGTTCCATGCCACAAATTTTTGTTTTGTTCATTAAATGTGTGGGTTCCCCTCTTTTTCTGGTTGTGTCAAAAAGAATGCCTCTAAAAGTATGGATTATACCACGTAGCTGATGACATAAAATCAAATTGACAATTCACAAAGAACAGAAACAGAACTGATTTAATAGCTGTATATCTTCATGTCACAATTTTTTTAATGCCACATAACCACATCTCAACCATGGAAGTACTTCTAATAGCTAACATTTATTGAATGCTTGCTTTGAACTGGGCATTGTGGTAACATTTCTTGGTGAAGAGCATTGTTATTAGCAGCACTTACACACTGCAGAGCTAGCATATGCAAAGCCACATACCTAGTCATTTGCTTCACTGGGATTTGAATCTAAACAGCGTCACCCCAGTGCCCACATTCCCAATCCTTGCATTACCACTGTGCCCCAGGCAGGCCACGGTCATCTGTGCTTGGTGCTTCAGCATCCCGCTCCCTGGAACAGGACGCTGCTCTCCTTGGATGCGCCGTGGCTCCTTGGCTCAGGGGCATGGATTAAGCATTTGACCCAATGAACTAAAAATGTAAATATTCAAACACAGAACTCTTTGTGTATTACTATTTACATTTACGTCTCAGATCTTATAGAGCAATATGGAAAGTATCAGAAGCCATAGCAGGCAGCACTGAGTAGTAGCATGATATTAAGAACCCTGGACTTAGAAGACCCGAACTCATATTCTGTCTTCTACTTGACATATGAGTGGTTCAGGCTGGTTAGCTGAGCATTGATGAGTCTCGTCTTCCTCATTCAGAATAAGAAGTAATAAAACTTTCCTCTGACTGGATCGTTGTGGAGATTGTGAAGTAATAAGAGTAAATCAGCTGACATATGGAAGGAAATAAATATTTGATAGTGTCTTTCTTTCGCTTCTTTCTTACAGAGCAGATGGTTTAAAAATAGTTAAAATTCTCTGTAAAAAGTATTTAGAAACACAAAGTGTTTAGCAATGGGTTGTCTAATTTTTGGTAATTGTACTTGAAACCAGAATGTTAGTTTTTAAAACTTTGTTTATAAGAATTATGGTTGATACATCATTTTAATACTGTAAGTATTGAGATGTTAGTCTAGATGATTCATCCTGACCACAAAATTTAATAATTGGAGATAGTTGAATATTTTTCAAATTGTGGAATTGTGACCCATCAGAAGGTTATGAAATCAATTTTAAAACCGTCTTTTTATTTTAATTAAAAAAAGAGAACAGAATAAAGCAGAGCGTATCACTCAGTAAACATAAATATTATTTTTGTGAGACTTTTCATTTAGTTTTATACACACACTTGCCTATACCTGGTTGTATGTACGTATGTACTGGTTTGTGATATACATGTTACTTCTTACCATGGATTTCAGCATTTTAAAAAGTCACTGTTTTAAGGCCCAATTAATCTCTGAACAATATGTTTGTTTGCTTGTTTTCATTATGGAGATGAAGCTGTAATGCCATTGATATTGTTTGTCCTCAAGCCCGGTCTTTTCTCTCCTGTGGTCCCATTGCCACACCAATGTGCCAACATACACTTTACAATTATGACACTGATTTTCGTCCCCGTGCTCACCAGCCACCTATCATGACAAGTAATTTAGAAGAATTTCTTGACATCTCTTGCTTAAGGCTAATGTCTTACTTAGCTGATGCACTCTCTTTGCTACTAGGTACTGTTAGCCATCAAAAGGCTTGGTGAATTAAAAAAGAGATAAATTGTTCTTTTTCTTATTTGCACTTTGCCTGATAATTCATGCTCATTTTAATGGTTTTTGATGTGTGAAAATGATCTCAAAGAACTGTTTAATAATTGCATAGCCCATTAGGATAACAAGTCATTATGCCATCTTGAGTCCCTGAGAGAGGCAGGTTCAGCAGGGCAGAAGTGTAAGAAAGACCTGCCAGTTAGACTGAAATTTTCCTGGAGCTGTATGCATGTGGACTTTCGTTCAGGCTGAGGCAGCTAAAGGAAAGGAGATAGAATCTCAGTACAGGACCTTGCAGGCCAGGTTGAAATGAGGGCCATCTGCTTCCTCTCACGGATGTCAGGTACTGGAATGAGCAGAGAGGGAAAGCATGATGCTGAGTTGTGTTTCATTGTGGATATTTTAGAGCTTGGAGAGAATCGTCACTTTTCTGAACCACATGGCAAAGCATAGCCTTCACTGTCTCTGTTTCACTCACTTCTGCCTTTAGCAAACTGGCAGAGCAATGTGTAGCTCAAAAAATAATAGAGCTGTGAGAGAGAGGGTGTGATATGGTTGCCTTTTTACTTAAAAAAATTTTTTTTTTGGCTGCATTGGGTCTTCGTTGCTCCGCACAGGCTTTCTCTAGTTGCGGCGAGCGGGGGCTACTCTTCGTTGCGGTGTGCAGGCTTCTCATTATGGTGGCTTCTCTTGCAGAGCATGGGCTCTAGGCATGCAGGCTTTAGTAGTTGTGGCGTGTGGGCTCAGTAGTTGTGGCTCGCAGGCTCTAGAGCTCAGGCTCAATAGTTGTGGCACACGGGCTTAGTTGCTCCGCGGCATGTGGGATCTTCCTGCACCAGGGATTGAACCCATGTCCCCTGCATCGGCAGGCAGATTCTCAACCACTGCCCCACCAGGGACATCCTCAAAAATATTTTAATAGTACAGCTTTACAAATTCTTTCACTTCCAACCCTCTTGGTCTACCCTCCACCCCCATGCAAAACTGAGCTGACAGTACTTAAATATAAAACTGAAAATGAGCGGCAGGGAAATATTTTGCATGTAAATATATGGTTAAAGAATCTTTGTGATTTCTTTTAATCCCTTGATACTTATTTTATGCATAGGCTTAAGAACTATTGGAAGGGAAGATTTAATATTTTATTTTCCAAGTTAAAGAGTTATATTTTGCTGCCATTAAAATACCCTAGGCTTTGCTTTATTGGATCATTAATTAGCACTTTGAATGGTCGAAGGAACTTATTCAGTTCACATGTATCTTGCAATACACAAGAGGTGTACCTTAATGAAAGAATAAAACATGCCCAAGAGTCCCTTATTGTTATATTAAAACATTTATAAATGGGACTTTAAAGTGCTGCTAAAGTTAAAATGAAATGCTATATTGATTCTCAGGCCAGATGTTCTTTAGAAAATGCAGAGTGTGTATTATTCCCACTCCAAATTATAATTTCACATCTGACCTGGACACACTCAAAGATAATTCTCTAAAGACCAGATGCAAGCATGTAGGGCAATTAAAGTAAGGATCCCTAGGGTGACTTTTGTACACAAGGTGGCAGAGGTTTCCGGGAATATTCCTTTTGTATCAAATACTATAGTTTTGTTCACCTTTGCAACTGAAGACAAAAATTCATTAAAATTTTGTTCCTCAAAAGTGGACTAAGGGCTCTTGACTCAGGAAACCCCCTCAAGTGTCTCCTTTTGACTTGAGCTGGCACAGTGGCAAAGTCGACTGGCCATGGTGAGACTAGCCTGTGGCCGAGGTGATCTGAGGGAGCGTGAGAGGGATTTTGAATATCAAGTCATCAGGGTCTGGCTGTGTAAAAGTCCAAAATATTGAGTGTGATAATTGCAAAATTGAAACTGAGCGGGGGACCAGCATCTTACAGTCTGTTAAGAGTCAAAAATTACATATTCAAACAAAAGGAGGTAAAGTGGGAACAGTTTATGGAAATATAGATATTCATGGATCAGCAAAGAGTGCAATTGAAGGATGAGTTTCAAAACTCAACTTTCTTCAGTGTTTTCCACAAGATGGCGCAGTTAGACAGCGTTACTATTCTCCAAAAGCTTTTATTAGCCATAGGAATTTTGATTGTTATAAGACAGTTTGCATTTTTTCAATCAACTTTTGTTGCTTTCTGTGATTTAGCATAGTATTAAGAATAAAGGTATAATTTTGCCAGAACTTCTGCTGCCAGTGTCCTTGTCCCCAAGATGAGCCACAGCCACACCCTGCCTCTGCAGGAGACCTTCCAACACTAGCAGCCATGGGGCTGACAGGATCTTGGTGCTCTGGCCTGGTGTCAGGCCTGAGCCTCTGAGGTGGGAGAGCCTAGTTCAGGACACTAGACCACTAGAGACCTCCCGGCCCCACATAATATCAATCGGTGAGAGCTCTCCCAGAGTTCTCCATCTCAATGCTAAGACCCAGCTCCACTCAACAGCCAGCAAGCTCCAGTGCCAGATGCCCCATGCCAAACAACTAGAAAGACAGGAACACAACCCCACCCATTAGCAGAGAGACTGCCTAAAATCATAATAAGTCCACAGACACCCCAAAACACACCACCAGATGCAGCCCTGCCCACCAGAAAGACAAGATCCAGCCCCACCCACCAGAACACAGGCACCAGTCCCCTCCACCAGGAAGCCTACACAAGCCACTAAACAAGCCTTACCCACTGGGGGAAGACACCAAAAACAACAGGAACTACGAACCTGCAGCCTGCAAAAAGGAGACCCCAAACACAGTAAGTTAAGCAAAATGAGAAGACAGAGAAATATGCAGCAGATGAAGGAGCAAGGTAAAAACCCACCAGACCTAACAAATGAAGAGGAAACAGGCAGTCTACCTGAAAAACAATTCAGAGTAATGATAGTAAAGATGATCCAAAATCTTGGAAATAGAATGGAGAAAATACAAGAAACACTTAAAAAGGACCTAGAAGAACTAAAGAGCAAACAAACAAGGATGAACAATGCAATAAATGAAGTTAAAAATTCTCTAGGATTCAAGCAGAATAACTGAGGCAGAAGAACAGGTATGTGACCTGGAAGACAAAATAGTGGAAATAACTACTGCAGAGCAGAATAAAGAAAAAAGAATGAAAAGAATTGAGGACAGTCTCAGAGACCGCTGGGACAACATTAAATGCACCAACATTTGAATTATAGGGGTTCCAGAAGAAGAAGAGAAAAAAAAAAGGAACTGAGAAAATATTTGAAGAGGTTATAGTTGAAAACTTCCCTAACATGGGAAAGGAAATAGTCAGTGAGGTCCCATACAGAGAGTCTCATACAGGATAAATACAAGGAGAAACATGCCAAGACACATATTAATCAAACTATCAAAATTAAATACAAGAAAAAATAATAAAAGCAGCAAGAGAAAAGCAACAAATACCATACAAGGATATCTCCATAAGGTTAACAGCTGATCTTTCAGCAGAAACTCTGCAAGCCAGAAGGGCGTGGCAGAGCATATTTAAAGTGATGAAAGGGAAAAACCTACAATGAAGATTACTGTACCCAGCAAGGATCTCATTCGGATTCGACGGAGAAATTAAAACATTTACAGACAAGCAAAAGTTAAGCGAATTCAGCACCACCAGACCAGCTTTACAACAAATGCTAAAGGAACTTTCCAAGGCAGGAAACATAAAAGAAGAAGAAGACCAACAAAAACAAACCCAAAACAGTTAAGAAAATGGTAATAGGAACATACATATCTATAATTACCTTAAATGTACATGGATTAAGTCCTCCAACCAAAAGATATAGACTGGCTGAATGGATACAAAAATAAGACCCATATATGTGCTGTCTACAAGAGACCCACTTCAAACCTAGGGACACATACAGACTGAAAGTGAGGGGGTGGAAAAAGATATCCCATGCAAATGGAAATCAAAAGAAAGCCAGAGTAGCAATTCTCAAAACAGAGAAAATAGACTTTAAAACAAAGACTATTACAAGAGACAAAGAAGGACACCACATATTGATCAAGGGATCAATCCAAGAAGAAGATACAACAATTGTGAATATTTATGCACCCAACATAGGAGCACCTCAATATATAAGGAAAATGCTAACAGCCATAAAAGGGGAAATTGACAGTAACACAATCATAGTAGGGGACTTTAACACCCCACTTTCACCAATGGACAGATCATCCAAAATGAAAATAAATAAGGAAACACAAGCTTTGAATGACATATTAAACATGATGGACTTAACTGGTATATATAGGACAGTCCATCCAAAAACAGTAGAATACACTTTCCTCTGAAGTGCTCATGGAACATTCTCCAGTATCCATAATGTCTTGGGTGACAAATCAAGCCTTGATAAATTTAAGAAAATTGAAATTGTATCAAGTATCTTTTCTGACCACAACGCTATGAGACTAGATATCAATTACAGGAAAAAATCTGTAAAACATACAAACACGTGGAGGCTAAACAATACACTGCTTAATAAACAAGAGATCACAGAAGAAATCAAAGAGGAAATCAAAAAATACCTAGAAACAAATGTGAAAACCTGACAACCCAAGTTTTTGGGGTGCAGCAAAAGCAGTTCTAAGAGGGAAGTTTATAGCAATAAAATCCTACCTCAAGAAACAAGAAACATCTCAAATAAACAAGCTAATCTTATACCTAAAGAAATTAGAGAAAGAAGAACAAAAAAACCCATAGTTAGCAGAAGGAAAGAAATCATAAAGATCATATCAGAAATAAATGAAAAAGATATGAAGGAAACAGTAGCAAAGATCAATAAAACTAAAAACTAGTTCTTTGAGAAGATAAATCAGATTGATAAACCATTAGCCAGACTAATCAAGAAAAAAAGGGAGAAGACTCAAATCAACAGAATTAGAAATGAAAAAGGAGAAGTAACAACTGACACTGCAGAAATACAAAAGATCATGAGAGATTACTACAAGCAACTCTGTGCCAATAAAATGGACAACCTGGAAGAAATGGACAAATTCTTAGAAAAGCACAACCTTCTGAGACTAAGTCAAGAAGAACTAGAAAATATAAACAGACCAATCACAAGCACTGAAATTGAAACTGTGATTAAAAATCTTCCAAGAAACAAAAGTCCAGGACCAGATGGTTTCACAGGTGAATTCTATCAAACATTTAGAGAAGGGCTAAAACCTATCCTTCTCAAACTCTGCCAAAATCCAGCAGAGGGAGGAACACTCCCAAACTCATTCTATGAGGCCACCATCACCCTGATACCAAAACCAGACAAAGATGCCACAAAGAAAGAAAACTACAGGCCCATATCACTGATGAACATAGTTGCAAAAATCCTCAACAAAATACTAGCAAACAGAATCCAGCAACACATTAAAAAGATCATACACCATGATCAAGTGGGGTTTATCCCAGGAATGCAAGGATTCTTCAATATATGCAAATCAATCAATGTGGTACACCATATTAACAAATTGAAGGAGAAAAACCATATGATCATCTCAATAGGTTCAGAGAAAGCTTTCGACAAACTTCAACACCCATTTATGATAAAAACTCTCCAGAAAGTAGGCATAGAGGGAACTTACATCATCATAATGAAGGCAATATATGACAAACCCACAGCCAACATCATCCTCAATGGTAAAAAACTGAAACCATTTCCTCTAGGATCAGGAACAAGACAAGGTTGCTCACTGTCACCACTATTATTCAACATAGTTTTGCAAGTTTTAGCCCCAGCAGTCAGAGAAGAAAAAGAAATAAAAGGAATACAAATTGGAAATGAAGAAGTAAAGCTGTCACTGTTTTCAGATGACATGATACTATACATAGAGAATCCTAAAGATGCCACCAGAAAACTGCTAGAGCTAATCAATGAATTTGGTAAAGTTGCAGGATACAAAATTCATGCACAGAAATCTCTTGCCTTCCTATACACTAACGATGAAAGATCAGAAAGACAAATCAAGGAAGCAATCCCATTCACCATTGCAACAAAAAGAATAAGATACCTAGGAATAAACCTACCTAAGGACACAAAAGACCTGTATGCAGAAAACTATAAGACACTGATGAAAGAAATTAAAGATGATACAAACAGATGGAGAGATATACCATGTTATCGGATTGGAAGAATCAACATTTTGAAAATGACTATACTACCCAAAGCAATATACAGATTGAATTGAATCCCTATCAAACTACCAATGACATTTTTCACAGAACTAGAACAAAAAATTTCACAGTTTGTATGGAAACACAAAAGACCGTGAATAGCCAAAGCCATCTTGAGAAAGAAAAACAGAGCTGGAGGAATCAGGCTCCTGGACTTCAGACTATACTACAAAGTTACAGTAATCAAGACAATAAAGTATTGTCACCAAAACAGAAATATAGATCAATGGAACAGGATAGAAAGCCCAGAGATAAACCCATGCACATATGGTCACCTTATCTTTGATAAAGGAGGCAAGAATATACAATGGAGAAAAGACAGCCTCTTCAATAAGTGGTGCTTGGAAAACTGCACAGCTACATGTAAAAGAATGAAATTAGAACAGTTCTAACACAGTATACAAAAATAAATTCAAAATGGATTAAAGACCTAAATGTAAGGCCAGATACTATAAAATTCTTAGAGGAAAACATAAGGAGAACACTCTTTGACATAAATCACAGCAAGACCCTTTTTGACCCACCTCCTAGAGAAATGGAAATAAAAACAAAAATAAACAAATGGGACCTAATGAAACTTCAAAGCTTTTGCACAGCAAAGGAAACCATAAACAAGACGAAAAGACAACCCTCAGAATGAGAGAAAATATTTGCAAACGAAGCAACTGTCAAAGAATTAATCTCCAAAATACACAAGCAGGTCATGCAGCTCAATATCGAAAAAACAAAGAACCCAATCCAGTAATGGGCAGAAGATCTAAATAGACATTTCTCCAAAGAAGGTATACAGATTGCCAACAAACACATGAAAGTATGCTCAACTTCACTAATCATTAGAGAAATGCAAATCAAAACTGCAGTGGGGTATCACCTCACACCAGTCAGAATGGCCATCATCAAAAAAGTCTACTGACAGTAAATGCCAGAGAGGGTGTGGAGAAAGGGGAACCCTCTTGCACTGTGGTGGGAATGTAAATTGATACAGCCAGTATGGAGAACAGTATGGACGTTCGTTAAAAAACTAAAAATAGAACTACCATATGACCCAGCAATCCCACTACTTGGCATATACCCTGAGAAAACCATAATTCAAAAAGAGTCATGTACCACAATGTTCATTGCTGCATTATTTACAGTAGCCAGGACATGGAAGAAACCTAAGTGTCCATCGACAGATGAATGGATAAAGAAGATGTGGCACATATGTACAATGGAATATTACTCAGCCATAAAAAGAAATGAAATTGAGTTATTTGTAGTGTGGTGGATGGACCTAGACTCTGTCATACAGAGTGAAGTAAGTCAGAAAGGGAAAAATAAATACCGTATGCTAACACATATATATGGAATCTAAAAAAAAGAAAAAAATGGTTCTGGTGATCCTAGGGGCAGGACAGGAATAAAGATGCAGATGTAGAGAATGGACTTGAGGACATGGGGAGGGGGAAGGTGAAACTGGGACGAAGTGAGAGAGTGGCATGGACATATGTACACTACCAAATGTAAAATAGATAGCTAGTGGGAAGCAGCCACATAGCACAGGGAGATCAGCTCGGTGCTTTGTGAACACCTAGTGGGGTGGGATAGGGAGTGTAGGAGGGAGACTCAAGAGGGAGGGGATATGGGGATATATGTTTACATATAGCTGATTCACTTTGTTATACAGCAAAAAGTAACACAACATTGTAAAGCAATTATACTCCAATGAAGATGTTAAAAAAATAGTGGACTAAGTTTTTCCTTTTTATTAATATATGAAGAAGTATTTAGTGAAGTTTTTAACTGCATGTTTTGTTTTGTTCGAATCACGGCAAATGTAATGCATTTTGGTTTTAGTGAAGTTTTTTCCAAACAATAGGAGAAATAGGGTTCTGCTGTTCTTAATTTTTAATTTAATTTAATTTCACTTTGTTTAATTTCATTTTATCTTTATTTTAAATTTTATTTTAAAACAACCAAGAATTCATTCCTCATCCTGAAAAAGCGTTATTCAAATAAGTGCATGACAGGGGAGAATGCCTCACATTCTTGCAACACCTGCTTATTTTTAAAAGACCTTTCATATTAATTGATTTGTGGGATCCTTACAATAACCCTCTGATGTACTATCCCATTTTTACAGAACAGGAAATAAAGTTCAGACAAAGTGAATTACTTCTCCAAGATTAAGTAGTAAATTATAGAAGTAGACCAAAATGGTGTTGCCTTTCTTTTTTTTTTTTAATGCCTGGTTTCCACATGAGCCCAAGAAAATTCAATAGAAAATTTAACTATAAATGAACTAGGCACTGTATGTATATTAATTAGTGGGAAGGGGAATGGAAATGTAATACGTTATTTTGTTTTTGTTTTAAGTTGGTGTTTATGTACGATTTAGTAGGAAAGGGAAAGAAAGAAACCAAAGAAATGAACTGACTTATCTAAAAATATTATCAGCATTATCCCCAAGTTACCATAATTTTATATTGCATCAAGATTTGTATTTGCACCATTTGGTGTAAGTATTTATAATAGGGTTTCAATACATTCAATGCATTTTTTTTTCAAGTGTTCAAAGAGCAGTGTACTCTATGTTAATAAGTCAGTGCTTCTGCAAGCCTGCTTCACAGACCAATATCAAATTTACCTAGCGTTTATTAAGAATACACATTTCTAGGTCCTCCTCTAAACCTAATTAATCGTAGTCATTGTAAATTGACACAGTTATCTTCATTTTCAAAGAGCATCCAAGATTTGGCCACTAAGTTTTGAGAAACAATAGGTTTTACTTTTTTGACATAAATACAAATAGACATTATCGGAACAGGGTTATGATCACTGTAAATATCTTTTCAAATGTAATAAATTTTTATTACATGTAAAAAGAGGAGATTACATAATAAATTAATAAGTAATGTAGACTTGTAAATAAAAGAAATGGACACACATACACACACGCACACACATGCATAGAGAAGGCACATTGCAGTGGAAAGATTTCTTTTCTAGGTAAATGACTGTAAATGCCTTCAATTAAATATTAGTTAATAAGGCAACATTATACTTTGGAAAATAATTTGAGAAGTACAAACAATTTTGTTTCTGCTTTTATTTTTTATCTCTGACTCCTACGTGGTCTAAGAACTAGCCATTTTATTTCCCTGATTTGCTTTAGTGTAAATTTGGCAGATTTAATAACTGGTGATAGCAGTAGTATTTTTGAGGGTTGATGGTCTGCTATGCATTTTTGTGAATAATTATAAAACCCCACATGTCAAATGAATTGATCAGCTAAACAGTATAGGCATGAGTGTAAAGGGAATTAATCAAGTGCAAGACCAATCATATAGAGAAATATTTTCCACTATTTGTTTTGAAAGACACTCAGAAGAGTAACAAGGAAGGAAAACTTTCTAATAATTTTGGAGACAGTATATTTTAAAAAAATATTACATACATTTTCATCTGTTTTTAACTGTAAGAATTCTTAAAGCAACGAATAGGCCAATGCACAGTGAATTCCTTGGGGACAATTGTATGGTTCGTTGTTTTTTGACAGTATTTGGCAACTAAATGTTCTTGCATAGATACCTTGTGGGACTAGTGTAGTATGGAACAAAGTTTAGAAAATCTGAATTTTCGGTACATAGCACCAGTGAACCATGTGTATTCTTTTTAGCCTACATAAGATAGCTCTTTCTAGGGGAAAAAAATGAATTGTGGATAATTTGAATATAACGTATTTTAGAAGTTTTAAAACCACTTTCTATCCTCCTTTCTTCCAGGAGCATAGCTATCCCTTTCACTGTAGGAATGAATTCTGCTTTTTCATGATGTCAAACACGATGTAACAACCTAAGAGCAGCGGTCCCCAACCTTTTTGGCACCAGGGACCTGTTTCGTGGAAGACAGTTTTTCCATGGATGTGGGGCGGGGGTTGTTTCAGGTGGTAACACCAGCAATGGGGAGTGGACCCTTACCGGTCCACGGCCCGGGGTTGAGGACCCCTGCCTAAGAGGACCTAAATACAGGGCGAAAGAAACAAGCTTGCACCAGTTCATTGGGTATTGATTATAGCTCTGCCGGCCTTGATTTTGTGCCTTCCTATCTTTGTCATTCTTATGGATTCTGATACATCCCATCTATTAAGACCTGAGCTCTCTGTCTGTCTTTGAACTGACACTGATCACATGGACTCTGATTAGTTCTCCTACAGTTTCCTGGACTGCCCTCTCATTTGCCTATTTGAAATCTCATGACTCCGTGACAGCTCTTCACTGAGCATCTACCCATGATTCAAAGACAGAGATGGCAAGATGGGAAGTCTAGACCTGCAAGCTCGTACTACAAAAGAGAAAACTGAAAATATTTATTATGCATGCCTGTTATTTTCTATCAACTCCTGCCCACGAAACCTTGTACTGTAATGATGATTTCTTGAAGCCTCTCTGATTCTTACTGGGTCCTTGGACCTAAGTTAGTTCTCCAGAGTGATGCCTTCATGCTTCATGGAAATATTCGTGGAAATAGGACTAAGCTAAAAATTCCATGCAGCAATAAACCACATCAGAGCCAGTGCTAGCATTGTTCTTTTTTTTTTTTTGCGGTACGCGGGCCTCTCACTCCCCCCCCCCACCCGTTGCGGAGCACAGGCTCCGGCCATGGCTCACGGGCCCAGCCGCTCCGCGGCACGCGGGATCCTCCCGGACCGGGGCACGAACCCGTGTCCCCTGCATCGGCAGGCGGACTCTCAACCACTGCGCCACCAGGGAAGCCCGCTAGCATTGTTTTATATCTCTGTATTCCAGTACTTAGCTGCCCAGGTTTTAACTAACACAAAGAAGGCCCTTGGTAACTTCATCTTAGAGGAATGATTAGAAAATATAGATAAACGAGTTGAAAGTTATGGCTAAAGTAAATTTTATAATCATGGTAGTTGTCAGCAATGCAAACTGTAAACCCCAAGGACATCGTCTAAGATTTAAAATTTTAATGTTGTAAAAAGGGTAGCTTTACTATATCTCTAAGGAACATGGTTAACTCTCATCCACTTCCATACCTGTTTAATGTGCTTTGGCATTATATTTGTGTGTTGCCAGATATTTTAAACTTCGAGTAATTAGCTGAGAGTTTTGCACCTTTAATCTGGTGCTTTACTGTCAGTATTCAATAGTTATTTTAGCCACTACTGAAATATTTTAAATCCACTGGGGTTTAATCACAGTAATTGTCCTGTCTGCAGAGTTTCCAATGACAGAGAGTGACCTTATGACTGACATAAGGTCATATGGTGACCTTATGGTGATGAATAAAGTTTCTCCTGACACTAAGTTTGCCTAACAAATAAGTGAGAGTCCTTTCCTTTGTCTTTGCCTTGCCTCACCAGTGTCAAAACTGTAAGTAACCTGTCCGCTGGCGACATTTGACTTGGTGAAACTATGATCATCTTGTTGGTTGTGGCTCTGTTAGAGAAAATATGTGTAGTCAAGCAGAATGTCAGATCAGATGAATTCCTCAGCTATTCGGCTCACTTTTGCTCATGGAATTAACTGGAAATTTAGTATTCTTTTTTGATTTCCTCAGAATATAATATAATAATCGAGTTCGTTTCCCCACACATACAATTCCCATCTTCTGCTTTTTTTTTTTTTTTTTAGTAAAGAGAAACTTTTAGCAGAGTGTACATGTCCCAAAGACATAGTGAAACATAGGTTAAATTTTTATACTGAATATATATCTCATATATATGAAAAAGTATACATATATGACAAAAATAAAATGGAAACTAACTTTTATAATATCAATCTGGTTTCTGTTACGAAGCAGGAATTAAGAAATAATTTATTCGTTTTGGGGGTATATCTGCCTATGAGCCTTTAGGGAAGGTTATAGTGTGAAATCCAAGACTCAGGGATGCATATTTTTCTCAGGGAAGTATGTGCAATTAAAAAATAGCACTTTGGGCTTCCCTGGTGGCGCAGTGGTTGAGAGTCCGCCTGCCGATGCAGGGGAAACGGGTTCGTGCCCCGGTCCAGGAAGATCCCACATGCCGCGGAGCGGCTGGGCCCGTGAGCCATGGCCGCTGAGCCTGCGCGTCCGGAGCCTGTGCTCCGCAACGGGAGAGGCCGCAGCGGTGAGAGGACCGTGACTGCAAAAAAAAAAAAAAAGGCACTTTATTTAATGGGTGTTGGTGTATGGTGTATAGTTGTCCTAAATTGTTACATTACAAGGGAAAAAGTCATATTTTATTCCACAGTGAAACTAGCAGAAATTTGGAGGTAATTCATAAAACAATAAAAATTTATTTTCATGGAAGTAATTAGTGTAATAACAGAGTACTAAACCTGGGGCTGTGAGTTTATCACATAGGATGACTAAGTCCTGTGACCTCATTGTACTCGTCTTTTGGTAGGACAGCAAATGACAATTATGAACTGTTTATTATGTTCTAGAATTTCTATTAGATATTTAATATAATTAATGCTTTCCTACACGTCAAAGAGACATTTATTATTTCCCTTATTTTGCAGATGAGGGAGCAAAATTTAGAGATTAAGTCCTTTAACTAGTATTATAGAGCCAGTGAATGGTTGAGCTTAGACTTAAACCCAAATCTGACTACAAAGCCAGTGTTATTTCTACAAACTCTACAATTGTATCATTACAACCATCATTCAGTTGCTATCTACTTTATAATCACCACTAACATAATACCATAAACATAAAGCAACTTTAAAGTAGTTTTGAGAGATTACTTCTTTTAAAAACTGTGATAGTAGGTCATTTATTTCTCTGGTGCAAGTTGCCTCGAATAAAATGCTCCTATGGGCAAAACAGAATCATTATCACTATCCACTAAAATAAGGACTGTGTTAAATAAGCCTACTCCAAATGGGAAGCCCCAAAATGTTGGTCTCTGCTCCGAATCTGTATATAAAAAATTGTGGCACATCGCTAACATCTTCTTTCTTTAGTGATGATGCTGCATCACAGCCAGCGTCGAAGTACACACAGCCACTTTCGCTCTCAGGACATTTTCTCAGTGTAGCCACAGTGTGGAGCTGCCGTGTAATGGGACTGAGTCAAGGCTCCCAGACGGTTTGCTGAGTCTAGTGAAACAGAACAGAGCAGACAGTGAATAAAGCAGAAGCGCAGCACCTGAAAGCTGGCTTTATGGGCTGAATAACAAAGATCTGTACTTTCAGTGAAGAAAACATTTGTGAATGTGCTACGTGAGAGGAAATGAACTAGCATAGACTCCGACTGATGCTTGAAGTCCAGGTGGTCAATATAAAGATGTCATTGCTTTGGAGTCTGTTAAGTCTTCCTGTCCTGTTTCTTACTGTGAAATCATGCCCCACGATACTCATGTGCCACTTTCTAACATATGCATTTTTGTTGCTTTGAAACTACAGAATAAAGGAACACTGCTAAGAATATGAAAAAAATAAGAAAACCCAAAATATCGTTACTAAGAAAAAATATTTATGAAGCACTGGAACACTAGCTCATTTATACTCTACAACAAACTTGTGAAGTGGTCTGAACATGTATTATCGTTACTTATGTTTTCCAAGTGGGGAAACAGAGACCCAGAATCAACATTAAGGTTCAATTTTTCCTCTTCTAATTCTTGCATTTCTTCCATTTTTGTTTGGTATATTGTCCAATATTCCACAATTTGCTGTGTTGTTTGAGTTCCTCTTCTGTACTTATTTACTGCCCCCTTTCGGCGTTCCTAGCCTACTCACCAGCAGAGACAGGATAAGTTTCTTGATTTCTGTTAGTTCTGTATCACCAATCACTTAACTGTTAGAATAATGTAAACTTCAGTAGCAGAAATGGAGACAGGGGTTAAAAAATCAGACAACTCTTGCTTTTATTCCTCCTGTCCCAGTTTCCAAGAGTTGTTGGTAAAAAATGTTTTGACCTCTTTGGATTGCTGTCAAGAAATACAGAGCTTAAATGAAGTCTGTACTCCTTGTTTCCCACACGTTTTACTTGTTGAAAATAAACTTTGTGCAGTTTAAGACCACAATGTTATATAGCTACTCCATTTCTGTGATTTGAAGCAGAAATTCCAAAGTGAGGCATTTCAATCTATGGATACATACGTTGGTTCTTTAAACCTGAAAATATTCTGATACCACCTCTTGTAGTTTGTGCAGGTCTGCTCTGATTCTCTTGCAGTTACCTGATGAATATTGAGAGGAGCTTTTTGACATATATAAAACACGGTTTATGTGTACATGTTTATTTTTATAATTTTTATTTTTGGGGGGTCCACGAAGCCTTCTTTTTCGTCCTTTTTGGATTACTTTGATGCACCTGTTATGATCCTGCTGAAAGCTCTCTTGCTTCTCGGGAGCTATGAGAAGAGCTTTGTACCTTTGAAATTTTCATTAGCTTTTGACGGGCTGCCAAGATTTCGGCTGCTGTGGTGTGGTACAGAGGCGGCCATGCATCGGGCTGCCAAATCTCAAACTCTTGTTTAACATGACAGCGAGAACCTCCAGACTTCACTAAAGTTAAAAGCTTTTGCAGAACAGAATCATATTCTTTGGTAGGTGGTTGGTACAAAGATGGGGTTAGTCCTGGGCGAGCCAGGAGCAAGTAGGGTCAATATCAGAAGCGTTCTCAGGGAAGGGAGGGTGGAGAGAAAGGGGCAGATGAAATTTGCCAAGTCTTGGATATAAAGGGGGATATTTAGAAAGGTGCCAAGCACTGATCCTATTCAATTTTCTTCCAGTATCTCCTCTTTGTGTGAAAGCAAGATGCTTTGGATTAGAAATAACCTACTTAATTTAGGAAACCAGATTAATTTAAAAACAAATAGTGCATTTTTCTTTTTGAGACTTAGCTAATTCAGCGCTTAAAATACCTCCTCCCCCTAAGAGTTAAAGCCTATCAATGTGTACACTGGTTTTGATGATCAGTATTTACGCTAAGGTTTTTAAATTATCTTAACTGAAAGATTTAACATTGATTTCAGGGATACCTATATGTACTTTTGAAAATCTATCATATACACATCTATATTTATATCTATTTCTCTTTATGGCTCTGTATACATATATCCATATCTATCTACTAATCTCCCACTTACAGACTTTATAAATTCAGTTTTAACAGAGTATATGGGACAAGGAGCCTGACACCACCGTAATATTCAGTATTTTTACAAAAGTAATACTGAAATTTGTTCTCAAGTTTTTGTTGCAAAGCAATAGTTTTCAACTGCTTGTATGCTATTGTCACTTTAATTGTTGACCAAATGCTGTTATACATGAGGATGGTAAACACCTGGGATCTACTTTTTTCTACGGCAGGCATTGGAAGATTTCAAAAACATCGTAGACATGACTTGCATTCTAATGGTCTTCAGTGCTGATTTTAAAAGACCAGCAGAAATGGGTGTGCGATAGAATAACTAGAAAGGCTACCACCTCCATTCAAGAGCGAGACCACAGCAGCCCAGAGCATGCATTGCTCTTGGTGGATCAGTGAGGGAAAGGAAAAGCAATGTGACTCTGTTTATTCTCCTATATTCCTTTCTTTCCTCGAATCCTTCTAATACTTGCTTTGTTACAGTATCATTTTCCCAAAAAATGATACAGGAGGGCTCACAGGCCATGTGCTGGTCCCACAGGCACCTGAGTCATGGGACCCACGCCAATGAAAATCGTCACGTGGTGATTCCTAAGTGGGCAGGACGTGATGTGCCTTCCAGCTGTTGCCACCACCACACGACTCTGGCTCTAGCAGTGCCTCCGCCTAGACTTCTGGTTTTCTACTCAGGTTCCACCAAAATAGGAAAGATTTTTTTCACAAGATAGAGATGTTTTCTTTTTCCTAAAGCAAAGAAAAATTCAAATGAGATGCCCCCTTTCTCCTCCCGCTTCTTTTCTTCTTTCTCTTTCTCTACTTCTTCCTCCTTCTCTCATCCCACCTCTCCCTCCCACTTCCTCTGCTGCAGCCAGCACATCATGAAATCCTTGTTGAGTCCTTACTTGATTATATCAGGATAGCAAAAGAGTATAACTCACTGCCCCATTCCTCCGGAAGCTCACCTAGCTAAACAGGGTTACACAGTGTAAGTGCTCTGGACCTCAGGATGATCAGAGAGAGAGACCAATAAGGGCTGAATTAGCCAGAAAGGGCTTCCTTTAATAAATATTTGATGACTTACTGTGTGTAATTTATTTGTGTTTGACCGTACCGTCTCCTACACGTACCCTTCTGCTACTGTAAGTTCTCTGTGGGCAAGGACTCTGCCTAGTGCAAACTTGTATGTCCTCTGCCTTTGACACAAGGCGGGCATTGGGAAGTATCTGTTGAATGGATGCAGACATATGCAAGGAAAGCCTCAATGAATGGCGTTGGGAGAATTGTAGGAGATGCTGTTTCCTTTCAAGATGCTTCTTTCTTCCCATGATTGGGAAGCTATGACTAGACCAATAGCGTGAGTTAGAGGAGTGTGACAAGTATGATGGATTTAGTTTGAGAGAGAGAAAAGATGCTGTCAGTTGGGGTTACTCATTGCATGCTCCTATTCTGTCTAGTTGAAGAAGGGATGAATTCACCCGGCATTGAAATCAAGGGGAAGGTAATTAACTGCTTAGTCATTTATATGCCATCATCCCTGGAACCAGCTGTTTCCGGGATAATATTTTATTACAATTTTTATTTATAGTATATCTTTGCAAGGAAAACATCCGGTGCAACAGAGCCCAGCAATTGGTGTGCAATAATGCGTATTTTAAAGCTACACAGAAGACACTTTCTGTGAGTTACTGTAGAAAAGCCGGGGCACCAGACCCTTTTAGCCCTTTTTAAAACTGTGGAGGATTTCTCCTGAGGTTTATGGTTGTGGTAGAATGCAAAGAGGATTAGCCTTGCGGTTAAATCTCATGGATCTGAATCCTTATGCTACTGCACATTTTAGCAGTGTGGCCTGAGGAAATTAATTTGGACGTGGCCCAGTTAACACTTGCCACACAAGGGGAGGACGTATGAGAATTAGAGAAAAGATGTCAAGTAAGTGTACCCAGCGCATATCATTTTTTCCTCCTATGTCTCCAGTATAAAGGTTTTTTGTTGTTGTCTGAAAAATCCACTCACACAATTTAGGAATTAATTCAGCTCAAATTATTCTACCTGTGCTAATTTTGAATTTTAGCTTGATTTTAAGCATTTTGCGGGAAGACCCATATCATATACCTATTGCATTTTATTTGGTAATTTACCTCAAAATATTACAATTTAATACCATCTCTAGATATATTGTTCTGTCTTTAGGCATAAAGGTCGAACTCCTTTGGATTATAAATGCATGGATTTTGAATTACATTTTCATGGCACATAAATTAAATGAGTTGTTTTTGTAATATACTAAAAAGAACAAAGAGTCTTATAATATTCTAAAAAGAACAAATGTTACAAAATGTAAAGAATCAGGGTTAGAACTGCAGCTTTTGGAATCCTTCATTTCAGCCTTTATTTTGAATCTTTTCAGAGGCACTTGTGGAAATACGCAGTCATGTCTGTAGATGGCACCATTGCACCAGATGGAATAACACAGCAAATAAGTATGCGCAGTCAACCTGTTTAGTGTCAAGCTCGTGCTTAAGAATCCACAATACCAGTTTTTGGAACTGGAAAATGATGTGTGGGAAGATTTTTTTTTTTTTTTGATAAAAAAAGTGAAAAATCAAATACACCCTGATGGGTTCTAGAGTAATTGCGTCAATTTTTTAAAAAGTATTTTAGAGGAGAAAAGAGAAGTTGTTAAAGGTCCACATGGAAGGCTTTACTTTTATTTTCTGGAAACATTTAATTAAACTATAGAGGACCACAAGTAATTGGACTTACAGTAATCAATGTCAGTTCTAAGCCACACAAAATAAAACTCTGCAGTCTTCCCTATTTCTTCTATTTCCTATAGTTTATGTGCTAAAGGACTTCTTATGCATCTATATTTTTTTCATTTTCTTTTGATTAGTTTTCTTTCTGGATTATGTCAGCAGTTCACTTATTTTTTTACAGATATGTGACTAGATTTGTATGTTGATAATCTTGGCCAGAATAGTAATATTTCATTTTTTACACATTTGTGGCTTATGAATCATTAAGAGAAATTTCACCTCAAAGGGTGTTTGAATAACTGAATTATTGGGGTGTATTATTGGAATAAGTTGTACAGTCTTGTGGTAGAAATTAGTATCTGGGGAGCCCTGTTACCAAACACAATTAATATATGACATGGGGAAGTTGTTTATTTTTTATTCTAAATTGCAGTTGATGGAGCGAAATTTGAAGACAAGGCACATGTTTTTCCTGAGATCTGTAACTTTTTTATTTGTTCATTGTTGTGTCCTGGAATGTCCAGTGGCCTGTGTAGCACAACTTCTGGGCCATATTCACTTTCAGCAAATCACAGTGGGACAAATACTGCATCAGACTTCATTGACACAAATAGCTACTACACTCAACTTGACGTCTTTCTATTTATGAATAATGATATTTATATATTATTGATGTTGTTAATATTATCCTAGAAATTTTTACATAAATGAAATCATAGCTACAATTATGTAAATGTAAATTATTTATATTTATCATTAAACATGACACACAGCATGAAACATATGTGCAGTTTAATGAGTGCGTATAAAGTAAACTTCATGTAAACACAATCAAATCAGAAGGTAGAATTTTGCCAGTATTGTAGAAACATCCCTTCCAGGAAACATGGGCCTCTTGCCAGATTACAACCCCCCTCTATTTTCCCAGATGTATCTAATATTCCTGACTTTACTGAGAATCATTCGCGTTCGTTTTAAAATAAATATTATATTTTCATCTATCTGTGTATCCTTAAATAACAAAGTTTTGCCTGTTTTTGAACAGTATACTGTGTGTATTTTTGTGTGTGTATTTTTGGGTGTCTGACATCTGATGCTCAAAATTATGTTTGTAAATTCCATCTATTTTAATATATGTGGCTGTTGTTTATTTACTTTAATTGCTGAATATTTTATGACTGTAACACAATTTATTGATCTGTTCTGCTGATGGACATTTGGGTGTTTCCAGGTCGGGGCTATTAAGAAAAATGCTGCCAAGAGCTGTCTTATATATACATATATACATATACACACACACACACACACACACACACACTGTTGCACACATATATGTTTCTCTACAGTATATACTGAGGAGTGAAATTGCTGGATTTTCATACACTCAGATTTACCAGGTAATGCCACTTAGCATTTCAGTGTGGTTGTACCAGTTCATACTCCCACCCCCATGCAATGAGACCTCCTGTTGTCCACATCCTCACTAGCATATGTATTGTCAGACTTTAAAATTTTTGCTCAGTCAGTGAGTTTGTAGTGGAATCTTACTTGCTTTCATTTACATTTCCCTCATTACTAATGGTTACTGGCTATTTGTATTGCCTCTTTGTAAAGTGCCCTTTTTTAAAAAAAAAATATTTATTTATTTGGTTGTGTGGGGTCTTAGTTGCTGCAGGCGGTCTCCTTAGTTGTGGCTCGCCAGCTCCTTAGCTGCGGCATTCCAACTCTTAGTTGCGGCATATGGGATCTAGTTCCCTGACGAGGGGATCAAACCTGGGCCCCCTGCATTGGGAGCGCAGAGTCCCATCCACTGCACCACCAGGGAAGTCCCCTAAAGTGCCCATTTTTCATCTAGGTTGTTTTGTCTTTTTCTTAATTCTTATAGGAGTTTTTGTGGTTGTTATTGTTTTTGTTGTTTTGGTTTTGCTAGTGTTTCTTTAAGTATATTAAAAAAAAATCTTCTTCCAAACAGTGGTTTGTATTTTCACTATTTTAATGGTGAATTGTGATGCACAGATTTTCCCGATTTTTATACAGTAGAATTTATCAGTCATTTACTTTATGCTTAGTGCTTTGCGGTTTAGAAAATTAGTCCTTACCCGGGGAGATAAAGATATGCTCTTGAAAATTTTTCTCAAAATATTATAGACATGTATTTCACATAAAGGTGCACCTTGATATGAATTTTATACACAGGGATATGTAAGGTCCATTTATTTTATTTTCTGTTTAAATGGGTTCTCACTGGCTCCAAACCATTTTCTGCAAAGTCTGTTTTTCTCCACTACTCTGCAGCACTAAATATCTCATTTATCAGGTGTCCATAAATGAATGAGTCTGTTTCTGAGCTTTATATCCTTTTCTGTCGGTCCAAGTGCCTGTCCTTGTGTCAGTACCATAGTTTATTAATTAGTAGATCTTTATAAGAAGTCTGTATATATCTGCTTGAGCCTTGTTCTTCTCCAAGAGTGTTTTGATGCTTGAAATTCCACATGTGTTTTTAAATTAGCTTGCCAAATTCTACCAAATTTATTGGGATTTTGAGTGGGATTACATTGCATTCACATATTCACAGCATTTCAACTTTCAAACAATGAACATGGTATATACCTTGATTAGTTAACCCCTTTTAATGTCCTTAACGTTTCTTAGTAAAGTTTATAATTTTCTTGGATGATGTCTTACACATATATTTATAGTGTAAGACATATAATCCCCAAGTATCTAAATTGATGCTATTATAATGTATTAAATTTTTCTTTCCTTACTGTTGCTGGTAAGTAGGAATGTAATTTATTTGTATGCCAGTTTTATATCCAACAACCTGGTAGAACTCCTTAATTAATTCTACAAATGTACCTGTTAGCTCTTTTGTATATAATGGTATTACCTGGGAAAAGGTCATTTTTTTCCCCTTCCTTTCCAATCCTTATGCATTTTATTTATTTTTATTACCCTTCTGCATTGTCTTAAACTTCCTATAATGTTAGATAAAAGTAGAGATAATGATTCTTCTTGTCTTGATTCCAAAATCAAGGTGATAGGTATAGTTATTTACCCATAAATGTGAGGTTTTCTGTAGATTTTGCATATCTTATGTCAGATAAAGTTCTCTTGCAGTCTTAGTTTGCTGAGAATTTTTATAATGAATGAATATTGAATTTTATCAAATGGATTTTCTTAAAAGTATTATTATGACCATGTGATTTCTTCTAATCTGTCGATATGATTATACTAATTAATTAATACTAACTAATCTCTATTCCTAGACTAAATTCAACTTAGACATTACATATGTACATTGCTGAAATCAATTGGTTAATATGTTTATGAGATTTTTGCATTTGTGGCTATAAATAGGAACTGGCCTTAAGTTTTTAAGTATGCAAAAAATATTGGAATTGAAAATCAAGGTGTAATGTGTCATATACAAGCAAATAGAAAATATTTTTCTTTAGTTGTGAAATTCTCTATTTTTTCCTAGTAAACAAAAAGAGGTTTTTTGTGGAATTTTAGTACTATTTTGTTATTCTAAAGATCTATATAACTTGCCTTGCTGGAAATAATCACAAAGTGTGTTCAAATGTGAAGGTTAATGTTTTACTTCTCACCTCATCCACAGCTTGTCTCTTTTCTATATGCATGGCTTCAGAAGAAAGTGAAGCAACTTAAATTTCATCCTCCCCAACTCCTCCAAAAACAAAAAGTTAGTTGAAATTCATTGGCATCTAAGTTACACTGTCTGTCCATCTTTTCCTGACAAATGAATCAGGGATTCAGGTGCTATAACGTAGCTCTCGTTATGATTGATGGCTTGTAGTTGACCGTGACATGAATGACTTCTAATGCTGGGATGTCTGGAGACTACAAACTTGCTCTTCATCTGTGGTTTGAGAAAGACATGTACGAAATCCCACTCAGTGTTCCACCAGTTCAGTTACACTTGTACTCTGCAGTGTGGACAGAGGTGTGGCAGAGGATTCAATTTTTCCCAAGAAAGTCTAAAAGCACAAAAGCAATATAAGAAGTCTTTTCTCTTAAGAATGCTGAAAAGGTATTGGAGATAAATACCTATATAAAATATTTTTCACATGGTATAAAATAGTGTATGATCTCTTTCCGAAACAGAGAGTAGCAAACACATGTTTTAATGCTCAGAAACGTGAAAGATTTGTTATAAGTGTTAGTACTTAAACTAGGGCTTGTTGGATTTGTCTGAGAAGATAGATACAAGAGGACAGTAGAAGTGGGGGTAGACAGTATTTGTTTTTTCCTCTCTCACTGTTAATTTTCTGGATCTTCAGAGGAAGAGTCTACCTAATGACAAACATATTGGGTGATTAATATTGTCCCAGCCCTGTTCTAGCCTTTACGTGTATTATCTCATTTAATCCTTGGAGCAACCCTTCAAAACAGCACTTGAATATCTTGATGGCACTTGAACTGAGGAATAGAGACCACAGGGAAACTTGCCAAAGGCCAGACAAGAGCTGAGGGATGACAGAGAGTTGATCCCAGGCATTCACCTCAAATACCGATGCGCTGAACTATCATGGTATATTCCTGCTAAATGGTGATCGCGAGGAAAAGAAAAGTTTATTCTTTTAGGGGAATGAAAACGATAATCACTGGTACCTCAAACCTTTAATGTTCCCTCACTCACTCTTATCAAATTACCTGATTCTCACCCTAAGACTAGGTAGATCTCTTTCTCTCTTATAGGTGTTAGAAATTTCATGTTAGGATACATATAGTCAATCAAAGGTCTTTTTCAGCTTAATATATTCCCCTGTGTTTGTGAAGTTTTCTTAGAATTACTAGCAGTTATGAGTCATAGTTATTTACTTAAACAGGAGTAAAATTTCTTAAATGTTAGTTTCTGACATCTACTAAACCAATGCAGAGATTGGAGTCAGTATTATAAGGGGATAATGGTAGAAAAATAAGGAGGAAGTTGACAAAACAACAAACTGTGTGTTAGTTGAAGTAGCACTTAACACAGGTTTTAAGTCACTGAATAATAAAAGTGGGAGCTAAAGAAATGTGTTCTATCACCCAGCTCTTTCAGTGTATGTTGTCAAAAACGTCATATGGTGTGCCATGGTCCCCTGAACTGCCAGTACATGGAAAAGAACTATCGTGTAGAGATCCCATAGACTTAGAGGGGCACTCACCACAGCCTGTACCTGCATGTAATAGACACATTAGAAAAAGTCATTTTTGTTTACTTGATGCTCCACAGATATGAATTGTGACCCCTGAAAACCAATCCTAAATTAGGGTACAATAAAAGAAGAGTATAAGAAATGGATGATCCTCTTCAACTTGGTAAAAGAATTGTTAAGTAATATCCTTAGATGTTAGAGGCAAAGCTGAGAATAGAACTCATTTCTTCTCATTCCTGATCTGTGATGTATCTTCTTTGTATCTTCTTTTACTTTCTGCAAGTTGAGATGGATGGTTCATTTTTATCCCTAATGTTTTTATTAATCTTTTAAAAATTATGACCTAAACTGTACAAAGTATCAAAAATTGCATAAAACCATCTTTAGTATAAAAAAATGAGTACTTTTGAGTAGAATCCAGTGTCATACTCACTCTTCATCCATTATCATTGTATGTAACAGTGTCCCCACCCTCTTGATTGCTGTTTCATTTCTGTTGAATCAGTCCTTTCAGTATTTACAGAACTAATGTTATAACCTTACATATGCTATCTGACATTTATTCTCCTATTTCTAAGACCATTTTTTCTAATGGCTGAACCACTTTAAAATATCAATATGGTGTACCTTCTGCAGTGTTCTAATTGAAACCATTCTTCAGGACTGCTGGAAACATGGGCTAGTACAGAATGCATTAGCTAGGTAAAACAGTAAGTGGCCATATGAGATTTAATCAAATCAATGCAGTTAAAACCTTCAGAGAAGGGAAAAGACTGTATAAGTCTAATTTACTTTCTCAATGCCTAAAACAGTATACTGTGTGATTATGTACTATGTGAAAGGTTTTTGAGGAACATGAAACTACGTTTTGGCACCAATCCAATAAAAATGAAATAAATGGATACAGAGAAAGACAGTAGGATCAAGCTATAGTTGAATTATGTTGGCATGAAATTTTGAAGGAAGAAAATTAGGACAGTAAATTAAGCAAGGTAGGAGAGAGACTGAGGAAAAGAAGTTCAGAAAGCATTTAAACAACAGGCTGTGTTTTAATTACAAGCGTATTATAAGACTCGGTACTCACTCTAGACTCACAGTAGTCAGTACAGTCCAAATTTGTAACATGGGGAAGTGAAATGTGTTAGGCAGACTAAGGTTCTAATAGTATCTGAGGTAACAGTTTATGTTGTTGGATAAATTACTTTAAATTTTCTAAATTTTAACCTCCTTATTTGTGAAAATGAAAGTCATATTTACTTTGCAGTGTGCTGTGAAAATAAAATACAATAATATATTTTAAAATGCCTATCTCCGTGTTAGGCATATAGTACACCTCCAATAAATTTTCATTCCATTTCTTTTCATTTTGTATTGTATTGGGATCATTTATCCAGCTGTGATAGATCAAGTCTGGTATACAGATATCATGAGACAGTTTTATAAAAAACTCTTTTGCAAGAAGATTACATTCTTAGTATCTTGGAATTAAACTCTGATAGTTATTATAAAATCTAATATCTGTGTGGCACTTTCTATGTATATTAGATAGTCTGCATGAAATATCACATTTAATCGTCACAGCAGTTTTATGTTATTACTTTCATCCCCTTTTGTAGATTTGTTCATTACCTGTAGGGAGTAGGTGATGAGGGAGGACTAAAAACCAAGTTTGTCTGATTCTGAAGCCCATGACCTTAACCACTAAATTATACTGCTTAACTGTTAATCATCAATGGTGTTGACATTTTCAAATTATAGACTTAAGATGTAGTTGCTTGAAAGGGGGGTGTAGAATGAATAGAAATAGAATGTGACATTTCTATGGTTGATTTTTACTGTACCTAACTTTTTGAACTTGCTCAAGCAACAATATTTCTCAGCCTTACTTTTGGCAATGTAAAATGCAATAAATATGCTTATCGCCAATGTTATTTTCAGGATTAAATGCAGTTATATTCTTGTGCATGGTGTCGAGGTGTGTGGGTATGTATAGTGTATAGCATAGCACTGTTCCTGGCAGAGTAAGAAAAAGAGCTGCCAGTTTTTATAGATTGAAAATATTTGAATCATAATGCCTTATGATGACTGAAATAAAAAAGGAACTACTTGGTTCCAATTCCAGGAATAGCAGCAAAGCTGGAACTCCAAATTATAAACTCTGGGGAAAATATAAAACAGGCATAGGAAAATAATCAAAAGGGAGCTGAGAGGCTGGTGGGGATTTGACCCTTAAAGGAAGAGAGCTGTGCTGGGTGAGATTCATATTTATAAGGCTTTCTGTCAGAGGGCACTCCCAGCTACATGACACCAGATGGCTAGAACTCAAGCCCAAAGCCACGATCTTACTGGCTTGAAGAGTCAGATGTTGAAGTTTGAGTCTATAAGAGAGGCTTGAAAGTAAGAGGGGAATCCAATAAGGGAGGGAACCATGGAGGGAGGGAAGAAACCTCAAATCAAATCTGCATATAAACTCTTCTTAAGTCTTTGGCGAATTCCTGAACTGGGAGGGAGGGAGGGAGACTCCAGAAATCCCAGCACAACAGACAGCTGGAAAGCTAAAAGAACTGAGTTAAGCTTAGCTGCTGTCCACCAGAAGGGAGGACAGTGCTTGGAGTCAGTCCAGCTACGTTAACTGCTAGCCCTAACTAAAAATGTTCTTTTGAGGAAAATAACAGAATCTAAGTTTATGATACAGCCACAAAATTTAGTTTAAAAAATAACATACATGCCAAGAAAAAATGAGAAATGGGACCTAGAGTCAAGGTAAAAGATATACTACCAAATGTAAAATATATAGCTAGTGGGAAGCAGCCGCATAACACAGGGAGATCAGCTCGGTGCTTTGTGACCACCTAGAGGGGTTGGATAGGGCGGGTGGGAGGGAGACGCAAGAGGGAGGGGATATATGTATATGTATAGCTGATTCACTTTATTATAAAGCAGAAATTAACACACCATTGTAAAGCAATTATACTCCAATAAAGATGTGGAAAAAAAAGGTGGTATTAAAGAAATCATAAACTCGAGATGCACATGTTTTGCAATTAGCAGGTAAGGACTTGAAGTAGCCATATTAAATATTTTCAAGGACCTAAAGAAAAATATGTTTCTGTTGAGAGAAGAGATGTGAAATAATATCTATTTAACTATCTATCTACGTATCAAAAGTACCAAAAGGAAATTGTAGAATTCAAAATAAAATATCTAAAATTAAACATTTACTGGGATGATTTTAACAATATTGGAGAAAGCTTGGAAGGAGCAAGTAAATTTGAATTTACATCAATAGCAATTATCCTTACTTAAGGAAAGAGAATGATTTAAAAAAAAAACCCAAACTCAAGAAACATGTAGGACACAGTTTGCCAAACATGTAATTAGAGATGCAGGAGAAGAGGAAAAAATTATGGAGGAGAAAATATATTTGAATAAATAATATACAAGGATTTCTGAATTTGGTGAAAAACAAACAACTTCAAGAACAAAGTAGATCAGCTAACTCAAAGCATGATATAAAGAAACATCAATGATCTAAATGTATCAGAGTAAAACGTTCAAAAACCAAAGAGGAATAAAAAATTTTGAAAGCAACTAGATAAAAAGATATATTAAATACTGGGTAACAGTAGCTACTTTTCAGAAGCAATGTAAGAGAAAGACAATGAAAAGATTTTTTTTTTTTTTTTTTTTTTTTTTTTGCTGTCCGCGGGCCTCTCACTGCTGTGGCCTCTCCCGTTGCGGAGCACAGGCTCCGGACGCGCAGGCTCAGCGGCCATGGCCCACGGGCCCAGCCGCTCCGCGGCATGTGGGATCTTCCTGGACCGGGGCATGAACCTGTGTCCCCTGCATCGGCAGGCGGACTCTCAACCACTGCGCCACCAGGGAAGCCCTGAAAAGATATTTTTAAAGTATTTTAAGAAAAATCGTACCTGTCTAACAAGAATTCTATAACCAGTGAAATATATCTAAATAATTGGAGAAAAATACCATGTCAATGATTTTAACAGTCAGTATTGTTAAGATGTCAGTTCTCCCCCAAATTAATGTCAGGACTCTGTGCAATACCAATCAAAATCTCAGTAGCCTGTTTTATGCAAAACACAAATTATTTTAAAAATCTGTATGATAATATAAAGGACGTAGAATAACCAAAAATATTGAAAATGATGCTTATGATTGCAGGGCTTACACTACCTGACATCAAAATTTAAATTAAAGCTACAGTATTCCAGACAGTGTGGAACTGGCATTAAATTAGACAAATAGATCACTGAAACAAGAGAGTAAGGCCGATTAATGTTCAAGAGAGTTGCTAAAGCAATCCAATTGGTAAAGAAAAGCATTGCCAGCAGATGGTTTTATAAAATGTTCAGTTGAGTGTGTATTTTTATGTGCATGTGTGTATGTGTGACACCATACACAAAACTCAATTCATGGGTGGATCATAGACTTTAACATAAACATAAAATCTTTAAAGCTTTTAAATGAATACAGAAGTATATCTACTTAGGGCACAGAAAACAATAGCTAAAACTTTAAAAAATGTTATTAAAATTTGCTATTTGCTAAAAATGCTAGTAAAATTTTTTTAATTTCATCTAAAGTTAATGTATGTTTATTAAGTAACATAAAATGAGCACAAAGTCACAGACTGGAATAAATATGTGCAAAAACTATATTGGGGACTTCCCTGGTGGCACAGTGGTTAAGCCTCCTGCCAATGCAGGGAACATGGGTTTGAGCCCCGGTCCAGGAGGATTCCACATGCCGCAGAGAAACTAAGATCGTGCGTCACAACTACTGAGCCTGTGCTCTAGAGCCCACGAGCCACAACTACTGAAGCCTGCATACCACAATTACTGAGCCCGCGTTTCCACAACTACTGAAGCCCATGCTCCTAGAGCCTGTGCTCCGCAACAAAGAGTAGCCCCCACTCGCCGCAACTAGAGAAAGCCCGCACCCAGCAATGAAGACCCAATGCGGCCAAAAATAAATAAATTTATTAAAAAAAAACTATATTGGACAAAGGTCTTTTATCTAGACTATAAAAGGAAGGCCTACAAATTAATAGTAGAAGAAGACAACCTAAGAGAGTGGGTAAGAGATTTGAATAGGCACATTACAAAGGAAGACATGTGAATGGTCATTTAACACATAAAAATTGCTCAAAATTCTTAGTCATCAGGGAAATATAAATCAAAACCATAATGAGATACTATTTCACACATTTGAATAACTCAACTGAAAAAAGACTTACCAAACTAATTGTTGCTGAGTATGTGGATTAACTCATATATTCTGATTGACGTTTAGAATGGTATAATCACGTTGGATTGTGTTTTGACGTTTTCTCACAGAGTTATAAATACCCCTCCTCATTCACTTGGCAATTCTACTCCTACATATTTACCCATGAGTAATGAAAATATATCTCAATATAAGACTTGTTCATAAATATTCACAGCATCATTATTTAAAATTGCCAAAAGTGGAAAAATACATATATCCATCAAGAGCAAAAAGGATAAGCAAATTGTGGTGTAGTTATACAATGAACTCTATACACTAATAAAAAGGAACAAACTGCTGATACATGCAACATGTCTGAATCTCAAAAATATTACACCGAGTGAAATAAGACAAGATCAGGAGTACCTACTGTATGAGGCCATACAGTGTTTGAAACAGCAATATAATTCAATGGTGAAAAAACTAGAACATTGGTATTTGGTGGAAAGTGGGCAAGTGAACTTTCTGGGGTGATGGTTATGTTCTGTATCTTGATAGGAGTATGGATTATGAGAGTTTATGTTTGCCAAAACTCACTGAATGGTACTTTTAAGATTTCTGCATTTCACTGTATTTAACCACTAACCATACTCCCCCACTCCGATACACACATGATCAGTAACTATAAACAAATACTGAACACAATTAGTATGATTTATTTTTTGGTAGTGCCATGTGTTCACAATCTTGGAAACATTTTCTCATATTTTAGGCTTGATCAAATGAAAAATACATTGAGGATAATGGGAGTTAGTTCCCAGCTGTTATATATTGTACTACTAATGAGGAAAAGGGAAATACTAAAATGACCTTGGTTTATTGTATTGGAATTGGAACTATAAATGTTAATTCATGGCTTTTCAATATAGATAGATATACAGATACGTACATGATATTTAGATAGATAGACACAGAGATAGACACACACACACACACACACACACTTTCTAGCTCTGTTGAGAGTGTGTAGAAGCAACATCACATCAATATCAATTGCTATATCTATTGCCCAAATCCTGGTTTTTAAATATCATTCTCCAGTCAACGTAACCAGGGTTCCTTAGAGAAATGGAGGGTCCCAGAGTCTGGACCGGGAGAGTAAGGATAAGCCTAGAATATCTTGTCTAGAAAGTAAATAATTTCTCAAACAATAATAGGGACATGTTAACAGCACCCAGAATCCAGACTGAAGAGTCTCCAAATGGACAAATCTAGTATAATTTGAGTATCAGAAACAAATAAGAACAGTAAAAGATCAAATCCATTTAGTATTGATAAAATGGGAATCCATGAGTCCAAACTGATGTAAATGAATAAATGAATGAATGAACAAATAAATGTGAAAGAAGGAATAACTCTTCCTTGCAATAGGATATCAACAAATAAATGCAGACTTAATGAAGAGGTTAGAAGATCACCACGTTATAGCTATCAGAGGAATACTTCAGTCAAGAATTATCAGATTTTGCTAAAATTAGTGGGTAAATTTTTGATAAAGAGCATCATATTGACATAGTGTCAAACAATTGAGGACATAGTAAGCAAATGTGAATTTTACTGCATAGATACAGGCTACAACACTTCAAACCAGTCATCAGCGTGATTATCATCAACATTGGGATAAACTGACAGCATGTGCATTCTGATATACCTAGAAGGACACATATGACTTTTGTGGCGTTCTTGCCATAAGGACATAAACTTACTCTAATCATGAGACAACAGTGAAACTCAGCTTGAGGGGGATTCTGCCAAAGAAGGAGGCTGTACTCTTCAAAAATTTCAAGGGGAGGAATGGTAAAGAAATGCTGAGAAACACTGGCTTCCAGATTAAAGTGGGCTGAAGAGATAAGGCAACTTAATGTAGGACCCTGGATTCCATTCTGGACTGGGGACAAAGACAAGGTCTGAAAAAAATCATTGGGATAGAATTATATTAATGTCAGATTTCCTGATACTGATCATTGTTCTGTGGTTAAATTAGAATTTCCTTGTTTTTAGGAAATACACACACTAAAGTGTGTGTATCTGGGAGACAGAATGAGAATGAAAAACCAAGTGGAGCTAAATGTAAATAGTGAATCTTGTTTAAAAAGTATACTAGAATCTTTGTATGTTTTGACAAATTTTCTATACATTTGAAATAATATCAAATGAAATAGTTAAAAGATAAAACCACATACCTGAACTTCTCCATTACCATTTACGTCCTATTCTGTTTCTCTGGAGAACCCTGAGTATTAGTCCCACGATTTTGAAAAATATATATATACTGGCCACTTTAGAAAATCACAAATAATGTTAAGGAGGAAATTAGCTAAAATCTCTTATAGCAGAGGAGAAATGAGACTTTGAGCATAAATGTTTTAGATCTACAATTACTCCAGTACACCATTTACTAATCTCTTAACCTACTGTGGTTTCACTGCTTTGTGGTTTCCTTAAAGATTAAAACAAATGCATTTGAAGTGGTGGTGGGGAAGCCAGATGGAAGAAAATACTATAATACATACATATATATATATATATAAAATATGTAATACTACCAATATAAAATAATAGTTAAAAATGTACTTAAGTATTGAATGTTACTATGTGCTCATTAGAAAAGCATTGCTATGTCTTTTAAAAGAGTAAATACTCTTTTAATGTTGTAATTTGGAAATACTGAATACTGATATTATAATAGGGGAGGCTGATGTTATTACAGGTAGTGACATTATTATATAGGAGACTGATGTTATTATTACCTTTTTACTACTCCATCAACATCCAAGAAGTTATTTCTCCAGCAATCATTACTTTTTATACAGTTGACCTCTATGACTTTTCATTTAAATGTTTTAGTTTTCGTTCCTTAATGGTTTACATTAAATTTATGAACTTCTTCTTCATCTGCAGTGCAGTACATTTTCATGCTCTGTTTCAGAAGCAGAGGCATGCATTTTGATTTGGTGCCAATGCAGATTTATTTCTGGCCATATATACAAAGTTATTCTCCCCCAAATATATGTCTTCATATTACTGTTAATTTCTTATGCTGAGTGATTCATAGATTATTTCTTTTTTTTTTTAACATCTTTATTGGAGTATAATTGCTTTACAATGTTGTTAGTTTCCGCTGTACAACAAAGTGAATCAGCTATATATATACATATATCCCCATATCTCCTCTCTCTTGAATCTCCCTCCCACCCTCCCTATCCCACCCCTCTAGGTGGTCACAAAGCAGTGAGCTGACCTCCCTGTGCTACGCAGCTGCTTCCCACTAGCTATCTATTTTACATTTGGTAGTGTATATATCTCCATGCCACTCTCTCACTTCGTCCCAGCTTCCCCTTCCCCCTCCCTATGTCCTCAAGTCCATTCTCTATGTCTGCGTCTTTATTCCTGTCCTGCCCCTAGGTTCATCAGAAACTTTTTTTTTTTTTTAGATTCCATATATATGTGTTAGCATATGGTATTTGTTTTTCTCTTTCTCACTTCACTCTGTATGACAGACGCTAGGTCCATCCACCTCATTACAAATAACTCAATTTCGTTTCTCTTTATGGCTGAGTAATATTCCATTGTATACATGTGCCACATCTTCTTTATCCATTCATCTGTCAATGGACACTTAGGTTGCTTCCATGTCCTGGCTATTGTAATAAAGCTGCAATGAACATTGTGGTAATTGACTCTTTTTGAATTATGGTTTTCTCAGGGTATATGCCCAGTAGTGGGATTGCTGGGTTGTATGGTAGTTCTATTTTTAGTTTTTTAACGAACGTCCATACTGTTCTCCATACTGGCTGTATCAATTTACATTCCCACCAACAGTGCAAGAGGGTTCCCGTTTCTCCACACCCTCTCCAGCATTTACTGTTTGTAGATTTTTTGATGATGGCCATTCTGACCGGTGTGAGGTGATACTTCATTGTAGTTTTGAACTGCATTTCTCTAATGATTAGTGATGTTGAGCATCCTTTCATGTGTTTGTTGGCAATCTGTATATCTTCTTTGGAGAAATGTCTATTTAGGTCTTCTGCCCATTTTTGCATTGGGTTGTTTGTTTTTTTGATATTGAGCTGCATGAGCTGCTTGTAAATTTTGGAGATTAATCCTTTGTCAGTTGCTTCATTTGCAAATATTTTCTCCCATTCTGAGGGTTGTCTTTTCGTCTTGCTTATGTTTTCCTTTGCTGTGCAAAAGCTTTTAAGTTTCATGAGGTCCCATTTGTTTATTTTTGTTTTTGTTTCTGTTTCTCTAGGAGGTGGGTCAAAAAGGATCTTGCTGTGATTTATGTCATAGAGTGTTCTGCCTGTGTTTTCCTCTAACAGTTTTATAGTGTTTGGCCATATATTTAGGTCTTTAATCCATTTTGAGTTTATTTTTGTGTACGTTGTTAGGGAGTGTTCTAATTTCATTCTTTCACATGTAGCTGACCAGTTTTACCAGCATCACTTACTGAAGAGGCTGTCTTTTCTCCATTGTATGTTCTTGCCTGCTTTATCAAAGATTAGGTGACCATACATGCGTGGGTTTATCTCTGGGCTTTCTATCCTATTCCATCGATCTATATTTCTGTTTTTATGCCAGTACCATACTGTCTTGATTTGTAGCTTTGTAATATAGTCCGAAGTCTAACAGCCTGATTCCGCCAGCTCTGTTTTTCTTTCTCAAGATTGCTTGGCTATTCAGGGCCTTTTGTGTCTGCATACAAATTGTGAAGTTTTTTGTTCTAGTTCTGTGAAAAATGCCATTGGTAGTTTGATAGGGATTGCATTGAATCTGTAGATTGCTTTGGGTAATATAGTCATTTTCACCATGTTGATTCTTCCAATCCAAGAACATGGTATATCTCTCCATCTGTTTGTATCATCTTTAATTTCTTTCATCAGTGTCTTATAGTTTTCTGCATGTGGGTCTTTTGTCTCCTGAGGTAGGTTTATTCCCAGGTATTTTATTGGTTTTTTTTGCAGTGGTAAATGGGAGGGTTTCCTTAATTTCTCTTTCAGATTTTTCATCATTAGTGTATAGGAATGCAAGAGATTTCTGTGCATTAATTTTGTATCCTGTTACTTTACCAAATTCATTGATTAGCTCTAGTAGTTTTCTGGTAGCATCTTTAGGATTCTCTATGTATAGTATCATGTCATCTGCAAACAGTGACAGCTTTACTTCTTCTTTTCTCATTGGGGCTCCTTTTATTTCTCTGTCTTCTCTGATTGCTGTGGCTAAAACTTGCAAAACGATGCTGAATAATAGTGGTGAGAGTGGGCAACTTGTCTTGTTCCTGATCTTAGTGGAAACGGTTTCAGTTTTTCACCATTGAGAACGATGTTGGCTGTGGGTTTGTCATATATGGACTTTATTATGTTGAGGTAAGTCCCCTCTATGCCTACTTTCTTGAGGGTTTTTATCACAAATGGGTGTTGAATTTTGTCGAAAGCTTTTTGTGCATCTATTGAGATGATCATATGGTTTTTCTTCTTCAATTTATTAACATGGTGTATCACATTGATTGATTTGTGTATATTAAAGAATCCTTGCATTCCTGAGATAAACCCCACTTGATCATGTTGTATGATCCTTTTAATGTGCTGTTGGATTCCGTTTGCTAGTATTTTGTTGAGGATTTTTGCATCTATGTTCATCAGTGATATTGGCCTGTAGTTTTCTTTCTTTGTCACATCCTTGTCTGGTTTTGGTATCAGAGTGATGGTGGCCTTGTAGAATGAGTTTGGGAGTGTTCCTCCCTCTGCTATACTTTGTAAGAGTTTGAGAAGGAGAGGTGTCAGCTCTTCTTTAAATGTTTGATAGAATTCGCCTGTGAAACCATCTGGTCCTGGGCTTTTGTTTGTTGGAAGATTTTTTTTTTTTTTTTTTTTGCAGTACGCGGGCCTCTCACTGTTGTGGCCTCTCCAGTTGTGGAGCACAGGCTCCGGAGGCACAGGCTCAGCAGCCATGGCTCACGGGCCCAGCTGCTCCGCGGCATGTGGGATCTTCCTGTACCGGGGCACGAACCTGTGTCCCCTGCATCGGCAGGCGGACTCTCAGCCACTGCGCCACCAGGGAAGCCCTGTTGGAAGATTTTTAATCACAGTTTCAATTTCAGTGCTTGTGATTGGTCTATTTATATTTTCTATTTCTTCCTGGTTCAGTCTTAGAAGGTTGTGCTTTTCTCCGAATTTGTCCATTTCTTCCAGGTTGTCCATTTTATTGGCATATAGGTGCTTGTAGTAATCCCTCATGATTCTTTGTATTTCTGCAGTGTCAGTTTTTACTTGTCCTTTTTCATTTCTAATTCTGTTGATTTGAGTCTTCTCTCTTTTTTTCTTGATGAGTCTGGCTAATGGTTTATCAATTTTGTTTATCTTCTCAAAGAACCAGCTTTTAGTTTTATTGATCTTTGCTATTGTTTCCTTCCTTTCCTTTTCATTTATTTCTGATCTGATCTTTATGATTTCTTTCCTTCTGCTAACTTTGGGGTTTTTTTGTTCTTCTTTCTCTGATTGCTTTCAGTGTAAGTTTAGGTTGTTGATTTGAGTTGTTTCTTGTTTCTTGATGTACGGTTGTATTGCTATTAACATCCCTCTTAGAACTGCTTTTGCTGAATCCCATAGGTTTTGGGTCGTTGTGTTTTCATTGTCATTTGTTTCTAGGTATTTTTTGATTTCCTCTTTGATTTCTTCAGTGATCTCTTAGTTATTTAGTAGTGTATTATTTAGCCTCCATGTGTTTGTATTTTTTACAGATATTTTCCTGTAATTGATGTCTAGTCTCACAGTGTTGTGGTCAGAAAAGCTCCTTGACACCATTTCAATAGTCTTAAAGTTACCAAGGCTTGTTTTTTGACCCAAGATATGATGGATCCTGGAGATTGTTCCTTGAGGACTTGAGAAGAAAATGTAGTCTGTTGTTTTTGCATGGAATGTCCTATAAATATCAATTAAGTCCATGTTGTTTAATGTATCATTTAAAGCTTGTGTTTCCTTATTTATTTTCATTTTGGATGATCTGTCCATTGGTGAAAGTGGGGTGTTAAAGTTCCCTACTATGATTGTGTTACTGTCGATTTCCCCTTTTTTGGCTGTTAGCATTTGCCTTAAGTATTGAGGTGCTCCTTTTTTGTGTGCATAAATTTTTACAGTTGTTATATCTTCTTCTTGGATTGATCCCTTGATCAATATGTAGTGTCCTTCTTTGTCTCTTGTAATAGTCTTTATTTTAAAGTCTATTTTGTCTGATATGAGAATTGCTACTCCAGCTTTCTTTTGATTTCCATTTGTATGGAATATCTTTTTCCATCCCCTCTCTTTCAGTCTGTATGTGTCCCTAGTTTTGAAGTGGGTCTCTTGTAGACAGCATATATATGGGTCTTCCTTTTGTATCCATTCAGCCAGTCTATGTCTTTTGGTTGGAGCATTTAATCCATTTACATGTAAGGTAGTTATTGATATATGTGTTCCTATTACCGTTTTCTTAATTGTTTTGGGTTTGTTATTGTAGGTCTTCTCCTTCTCTTGTGTTTCCTACCTAGAGAAGTTCCTTTAGCATTTGTTGGAAAGCTGGTTTGGTGGTGCTGAACTGTCTCAGCTTTTGCTTGTCCGGAAAGGTTTTAATTTCTCCATCAAATCAGAATGAGATCCTTGCTGGGTAGAGTAATCTTCGTTGTAGTTTTTTTCTCTTTCATCGCTTTTAATATGACCTGCCAGTACCTTCTGGCTTGCAGAGTTTCTGCTGAAAGATCAGCTGTTAACCTTATGGGGATTCCTGTATATGTTATTTGTTGTTTCTGTTGCTGCTTTTAATATATATATATTTTTTGTATTTAATTTTTGATAGTTTGCTCAATATGTGTCTTAGCGTGTTTCTTCTTGGATTTATCCTGTACGGGACTCTCTGTGCTTCCTGGACCTCACTGACTATTTCCTTTCCCATAGGATAGTTTTCCCACTGGGATAGTTTGCAACTATAATCTCTTCACATATTTTCTCAGTCCCTTTCTTTTTCTCTTCTTCTTCTGGGACCTCTATAATTTGAATGTTGGTGTGTTTAATGTTGTCCCAGAGGTCTCTGAGACTGTCCTCTGTTCTTTTCATTCTTTTTTCTTTATTCTGCTCTGCAGTAGTTATTTCCACTATTTTATCTTCTAGGTCACTTATCGTTCTCCTGCCTCAGTTATTCTACTGTTGATTCCTTCTAGAGAATTTTTAATTTCATTTATTGTGTTGTTCATCCTTGTTTGTTTGCTCTTTACTTCTTCTAGGTCCTTGTAAAACGTTTCTTGTATTTTTTCCTTTCTGTTTCCAAGGTTTTTCATCACCTTTACTATCATTACTCTGAATTCTTTTTCAGGTAGACTGCCTATTTCCTCTTCATTTGTTTAGTCTGGTGGGTTTTTGCTTTTCTGCTTCATCTGTTGTGTGTTTCTCTGTCTTCTCATTTTGCTTAACTTACTGTGTTTGGGGTCTCCTTTTTGCAGGCTGCAGGTTCGTAGTTCCTGTTGTTTTTGGTGTCTTCCCCCAGTGGGTAAGGCTTGTTTAGTGGCTTGTGTAGGCTTCCTGGTGGAGGGGACTGGTGCCTGTGTTCTGGTGGGTGGGGCTGGATCTTGTCTTTCTGGTGGGCAGGGCTGCATCTGGTGGTGTGTTTTGGGGTGTCTGTGACCTTATTATGATTTTAGGCAGCCTCTCTGCTAATGGGTGGGGTTGTGTTCCTGTCTTGCTAGTTGTTTGGCATAGTGTGTCCAGCACTATAGCTTGCTGGTCGTTGAGTGGAGCTGGGTCTTAGCTTTGAGATGGAGATCTCTGGGAGAGCTTTCGCCATTTGATATTACATGGAGCTGGGAGGTCTCTGCTGGACCAATGTCCTCAACTTGGCTCTCCTACCTCAGGGGTACAGGCCTGACACCTGGCTAGAGCACCAAGACATTGTCAGCCACACGGCTCAGAAGAAAAGGGAGAAAGAAAGAAAGAAAGGAAGGAAGGAAGAAAGAAAGAAAGGAAAGAAGGAAGGAAGGAAGAAAGAGAGAGAGAGAGAGGAAGGAAGGAAGGAAGGGAGAGTGAGAAAGAAAGGGTGAGAGAGAAAGAAAGAGAGAGAAAGGAAGAAAGAAAGAAAAAAAGTTACTAAAATAAAAACTAAACAAAACTACTGAAAATTAAAAAAAATTAAAAAGTAATAAAAAAAAGAAAAAAGAGCAACCAAACCAAAAAACAAATCCACTAATGATAACAAGTGCTAAAAACAATACTAGAAAAATAAAATAACAGACAGACAGAACCTTAGGACCAATGGTAAAAGCAAAGCTATACAGACAAAACCAAAGAGGCATACACATACACACTCACAAAAAGAGAAAATGGAAAAAAAAAATCTATATATAAAAAAGAAGGAAGATAGCATCCAAATCAATAAACCAATCTATCAATGATAATAAACTCTAAATACTAAACTAAAATAGACATAAAACCAGAAACAGATGCAGAAAGCAAACCCCAAGTCTACAGTTGCTCCCACTGCCTCAATTTTGGGATGATTCGTTGTTTATTCAGGTATTCCAGAGATGCAGGGTACATCAGGTTAGTTGTGGAGATTTAATCCACTGCCCCTGAGGCTGCTGGGAGAGATTTCCCTTTCTCTTCTTTGTTCACACAGCTTCTGGGGTTCAGCTTTGGATTTGGCCCCGCCTCTGTGTGTAGGTCACCTGAGGGCGTCTGTTCTTCGCTCAGACAGGACGGGGTTAAAGGAGCCGCTGATTAGGGGGCTCTGGCTCACAGGCCATGGGGAGGGAGGGGTACGGAGTGCGGGGCGAGCCTGCTGCGGCAGAGGCTGGCGTGACCTTGCACCAGCCTGAGGCGCGCCGTGCATTCTTCCGGGTAAGTTATCCCTGGATCCCGGGACCCTGGCAGTGGTGGGCTGCACAGGCTCCCGGGAGGGGAGGTGTGGAGAGTGACCCGTGCTCGCACACAGGCTTCTTGGTGGCAGCAGCAGCCTTCGCGTCTCATGCCCATCTCTGGGGTCGGCGCTGATAGCCATGGCCCGCACCCGTCTCTGGAGCTCCTTTAAGCGGTGCTCTTAATCCCCTCTCCTTGCGCACCAGGAAACAAAGAGGCAAGAAAAAGTCTCTTGTCTCTTTGGCAGGTCCAGACTTTTCCTTGGACTCCCTCCCCGCTAGCCGTGGCGCATTAACCCCCTTCAGGCCGTGTTCATGCCGCCAACCCCAGTCCTCTCCCTGCGCTCCGTCCGAAACCGAAACGCGAGCCTCAACTCGCAGCCCCGCCCGCCCCGGCGAGTGAGCAGACAAGCCTCTCGGCCTGGTGAGTGCCGGTCAGCACCGATCCTCTGTGCGGGAATCTCTCCGCTTTGCCCTCCGCACCCCTGTTGCTGTGCTCTCCTCCGCGGCTCCGAAGCTTCCCCGCTCCGCCACCCGCAGTCTCCGCCCGCGAAGGGGCTTCCTAGCACGTGGGAGCCTTTCCTCCTTCACAGCTCCCTCCCACTGGTGCAGGTACCGTCCCTATTCTTTTGTCTCTGTTTTTTTCTTTTTTCTTTTGCTCTACCCAGGTACGTGGGGAGTTTCTTGCCTTTGGGGAAGTCTGAGGTCTTCTGCCAGCGTTCAGTGGGTGTTCTGTAGGGGTTGCTCCACATGTAGATGTATTTCTGATGTATTTGTGGGGAGGAAGGTGATCTCCATGTCTTAGTCCTCCGCCATCTTGAAGGTCTCGATTATTTCTTTTTGATATAAGAAATGTATTTATAAAAGCACGGGTGCTCTTTTATCATGAATTTATAACATCAGTGCTAGTTTAATCTTAAGGTAAATTTTTATTGCACTTTTAAATATCTCTTAATGTATCTTGAGGTTTATTTTATGTTTTAAAGAAAAGACTTTGTGTTCATATTTGCCACTGTATTTATATTCACACTCTAGACTCCTTAGGTTTATGCCAGGTGGTAGATTTTAACTGACTGGGACAAAATATTTATATTCCAACCATTTTATTTGCTACTTAAAATACTTTTATTATGCCCAAATAGAAGAGAAATCTGCTTCTTTAGTAGTTAGATTGTTTGACTTCTTGACATAATTTTGCAAATATATTGCCAACTTGAATAGTTTGGCAGTTTTTAATAATTGAAGGGTTTTTTAAAATAATTACATCTGGAATTAAAACTATGGTATATTGATAATTTGACATTTGAAATAAAATATATGTATTTCTCTTACTCCTTAGGCAAACTTAAAATGTCCATAATTGTTTGTATCTGTCATGAATTTCTGAAAAATAAAATGACTGTCTAAACAACTATTTATTAGAACCCCCTATTTTAAAAGAAGATTTTTGTCAAGATCCCATTGTACAGGAAAGCAAAATTAACCAAAAACTTCCTGATCTGATTGCCTTTCATGTGTGAGACTCAATTATGGTTCTATTTTTGGGAATCAGGAAAGTTATTCCCTGAATAACAGTACAGGTCAAGATCACCTTTATGCTTGTTAAAGAAGATGCTCATCCAGAGACCTTTAGCTTAATGACCCAGTTTCTTCTGCATAAGTTACAGTCTGGGACCTTGGTGGGAACTTTTGAAGCTTCATTAGCCTTTTAGACCGCAGGGGAAACATTAAATTAACAAAAAAGGAAAGAAAGAAACAAAATCTCAAATCAGTGATCCCAGAGAGACTGGAGCCAGCAAACTGTGTGGACTTTCTTGCTTTCCTTAGCTGTGGAACACGGCATTGAGTTGTGTTTTGGTAACTTTGTGTAATTTCTTCTGCCATTTAACATTTGCACCTGTCTGACTCTGTTAAACAGTGTTCCATATTAATAACTTTTGTGTAGTTAGACCATTATTATGCCATACTCATCACACTCTAAAGTAGAATCACCTTCACTGCAGAGTGGAGGCTGGCTCTAATAAGATGAGCAGGCAGTCAGGGATTACGAATCAGATTCTCTAGAGAGAAATGAGAGACAAAGCTATGAATTTGGATGTCACAGTGAGAGGTGAGAAAACGACATGGATGAGGTCACCCGGGGAGAGTGTTTAGAATCGAAATCCAGAAAGCCAAAGATATGACCTTTGAATCACCAAAGCAGAGCAGCAGGAGATATAGTAGATGAACCTGGAGAGAATAATGTACTGAAACTAAGAGAGGACACATTCAGCAGTGAAGTGACAAAGGGAGCAGAGAGGCCTATCTTCAGATATATTCAAGAGGGTAGTTTGGGCAATTAGAAGATTCAGTGGATATCGCCAACGAGAAACGTTTCGGTGCTAATCTGTGGATTAAATTGGATAGACCTGAACTGAGGGATAAATAGGAATACGGAGTTAAAAAATATTTTTTTTAATAGTTTTAGGTTCACAGCAAAATTAAGAGGGGTGTACAGAGATTTCCCTTCTGCCCCTTTCCATATGCAGAGCTTCCCTCATTATCAGCATCCCCCAACACTCCACCACAGGGTTACCTTTGCTACAACTGATGAACCTACACCTACACGTCATAATCACACAACGTCTATAGTTTACCATAGGGGTCACACGTGGTGTTGTACATTTTATGGGTTTGAATATCTATAATGGCATCAATCCATCTGTACAGTATCATTCAGAGTAGTTTCACTGCCCTACAAATCCATCTATTCATCCCTCCCCGAACATACCTTCTGACAACCAATGATCTATTTTTTTTCTTTTTCCAGGTTTGGAAGTTTCTTTTGTTTAAGTTTAATTTTATTTATTTGTTGTTTTATTTTATATTGGAGTATAGTTGATTAACAATGTTGTGTTAGTTTCAGGTGTACAGCAAAGTGATTTAGTTATACATACACATGTATCTATTCTTTTACAAATTCTTTTCCCATTTAGGTTGTTGCAGAATATTGAGAGTTCCCTGTGCTATACAGTAGGTCCTTGTTGGTTATTTATTTTAAATATACTAATGTGTATATGTCAATCCCAAACTCCCAATTTATCCCTCCCCCCTCCCACCATTCCCCTTTGGTAAACACAAGTTTGTTTTGTAAATCTGTGGGTCTGTTTTTGTTTTGTAAATAAACAAACAGTGATCTTTTTACTGTCCATGGTTTTACCTTTTCCAGAATGTCACATAGTTGGTCTCACAGCATATGTAACCTCTTCAGACTGGCTTCCTAGTGACATACATTTAAGTTTCCTTCATGTATTTTCGTGGTTAGGTCGCTCATTTCTTTTCAGCACTGAATATATTCCATTGCCTGTATGTGCCGTAGTTTATCAGTTCATCTACTGAAGGATATCTTGGTTGCTTCCAAGTTTTGGCGATTATGAATAAAGCTGCTGTGAGCATCCTTGTGCAGATTTTGTGTGGACGTTAGTTTTCAACTTTTGAGGGGAAGTTCCAAGGGGTGTGATTACTAGATAAAATGGTAAGAGTATGTTTAGTTTGTAAGAAAAGCCAAGCTGTCTTCCAAAGGGGCTGAACCATTTCGCGTTCTCACCAGCAGTGTCTGAGAGTTCTTCTTGCTTCACATCCTCACCAGCATTTGGCATAGTCAGTGTTCCAGATTTTGTCTCTTCTAATAGGCATGTACTGGTGATAAATAGCAGTTTAACAAATCATTGTAATTATAGTCTGGTGGACTTTTATTTCAAGAATTGTGCTGTGAAAGATAAGTAAGAAATGGGATGGTAAATAGGTTAGAGTCAGCTAATATACAATGGAATGCCTTCTTCATTGTCAAAATTTTGACAGATTTTGAAACTTTAACTTTCAAAATTTGGCAATTAATAACAACAGAAAATGTGATGGATAGCCACTGCCCAAGCTTTCTTAATGCCCTCGGCCATCCCAGCTGTCGTGGACACTGCACAGGAGCTCAGTGACCATCCCAAGATCCAGAAACTAAGAGGAGCTCTTAGTTCAATGGGAACCACAGGCCCTGACTCAAACTTTTGTACGAGAGATGCTGTATGATTATTAAATAATTTTAATAACATGCCAGGAGGGGGGCATTAGATCAAAGGAGGTTGTGGGCTTTTTGTCTTGTTTTTAAGAAAATAGAGACTTATGCATGTTCACAGATAGGGAAGGTTTGCATGGAGGTATAAATGTTAAAATCAGTCAGAGATAGAGTGGGAGAAGAATCCAGGGAGCACAGAAGTAGGCATTAGCTTTGGGTGGTGGGGACACCGTCGTTCCACTGGGGTGGAGGAATAGACTGGGAATAAATATGGACAATTTTGTACATTGGTGGGTAGAAAGATGAAGAATTTCCTAGTCAGGGGCCCTTTATTTTCTGTGTAAATTGGGAGACATGGTCATCAGTGTGAGTGGTAGTGAGTCAAGAAGCTTGAGGAGAATTGTAAAATTTTCTGTCAGGCCCTTTCCACATGCATCCTATTATTGAGTAGATTTGAAGCTCAGGGTGCAATGCTGGTATGTGATTCATCCTCTCTTTTTTTAAAAAAAATTTTTATTGGAGTAAAGTTGCTTTACAATGTTGTGTTAGTTTCTACGGCACAGCAAAGTGAATCAGCTACACATAGACATATATCCCCTCTTTTTTGGATTTCCTTCCCATTTAGGTCACCACAGAGCACTGAGTAGAGTTCCCTGTGCTGTACAGTAGGTTCTCATTAGTTATCTATTTTATATCAGTAGTGTATAGGACTGCCCTGGTGGTGCAGTGGTTAAGAATCCGCCTGCCAACGCAGGGGACAGGGGTTCAATCCCTGGTCCGGGAAGATCCCACTTGCCAAGGAGCAGCTAAGCCCTTGCGTCGCAACTACTGAGCCTGCGCTCTAGAGCCCATGTGCCTAGAGCCCGTGCTCTGCAACGAGAAGCCACCGCAGTGAGAAGCATGCACACTGCAACAAAGAGTAGCCCCCACTCGCTGCACCTAGAGAAAGCCTGTGTGCAGCAGCAAAGACCCAACGCAGCAAAAATAAATAAATTAAAAAAATAAATTTATAAACAAAAAAAGTGTATTTATGTCAATCCCCATCTCCCAATTCATCCCATCCCCCGCCTTTCCCCCTTTGGTATTCATATGTTTGTTTTCTATGTCTGTGTGTCTATTTCTGCTTTCTAAATAAGATCGTCTGTACCAATTTTTTCAGATTCCACATATATGTGTTACTATATGATATTTGTTTTTCTCTTTCTGACTTACTTCACTCTGTATGACAGTCTCTAGGTCTATCCACGTCTCTACAGATGACCCAATTTCATTCCTTTTTTGGCTGAGTAATTTTCCACTGTATATGTGTATCACATCTTCTATATCCATTCTTCTGTTGATGGACATTTAGGTTGTTTCCGTTCCCTGGCTATTGTAAATAGTGCTGCAGTGAACATTGGGGTGCATGTGTCTTTTAGAATTATGTGTTTCATTCTCTTAATTTTAAAAAATGTATCTCAATAGCAGTCATGCTAATAGCAAGAAATGTAACTACCATGCTTTCATGCTCCTACATACATATATACTCATAACAAGGTTTTTGTTAGTGATAATATTTACAAAGACATGATTATTCTATATACTTCCCACATTCAATTCTAATTTTTCTCTCTCATCATAATGTTGTAGTCCTTTCATTAGCTGATGTGTAAATATTTCACTAGGTTTTTTTTTTTTTTTTTAGTAATTGCGTATTATTTGATAATATGCTTTGGCCAAATTGATTCAGTTATTTCCCTCTAAATGAATACTTCTGAAGGTTTTTTTTTGCCCCTACAATGTGCAGTGGATAACAGAATACAACTTTGTATACATATACTAGAATTTCTATAGGGATTGCTCAGATTTTTATATTTACATTTGCATCGCTTGGACTTTTGATATTTTAATACATTATTTTCCTTAATACATTATTTTCCAAAGGGTTCTAGCAATTTTTACTCCCACCGGCAATTCATTCCTCATTTCTTTGCATCTACATCAGCATTGAGCATTACTGCTGTCTTTTGTAGGGGTGTGGAAATATGGGGATATTACTCCCTTTTTGTGTATGTATGATTGAAAGTTAATAGAAATTTCTTAAATATCGTCAAGCTAATTTTTTTTTCAAGAGTCTCTTGACTCTGGAGAAAATTATTTGGTTCAGACAATCCTTCATCCTTCACTCAGTGCTTTGGGAAGATAGTTCAGTTTTTCTCTTTAGAAACTAATTCATACACATGAGCCTACTGTGCTGGTCTGGGCTGAAATAAGAGCTTCAGAAATGTTTGAATACATAATTTTTTCACCCCGTAGTTTTGAAATCTGTACCAAAACTGTCTATGTTTTGTTGCCCTGGATACTGAAAAGTTCTGTCAGTTTATTAACCCTGCTTGTTATGATGTGTTATGAGAGAGTAAGATAATTATCAGTCATCATAAAAGGGTGGCTATGATTTCCTTTGAGATAGTACATATTTAGTATCATCAGGAAGGTCTCAGAATTTGCTGAAACAAAGTTCACACACAACTCAATGACAATGAATAAAATCTAATTTAGAGGTGATAGTAACTAAGGCCCGCTATCATGGTCTGGAATTTGCTTTTTATAATTTCTCTCCTTCTAGATTCTTCTTTCCTTATGTGCTAGCGATAGTGAATTATTCATGGTTCCTGAGATCTGCCATACACATACATTTATTTCTGTAATAAGTCAAGCCATTTTATTGAATTAGAATTCATTTCCCACATCTCTGCCAGCAAAAATCATATTCAACTGACAAGATTCAGCTCAATGGCAACTCTTTCTTGAAGAGTTTCCCAAATTAAAAAAATATATATTTCCCACTTTTATCAATTAGGTACTATATTTTATATTATCACTATAGTTACACATCACTGTCTCCTTTGCTAGATTTTAAGAGTTTTGAGATTAGAGACTTTGTCTTACTCATCTTTTTATTTAGCAACCATTTGTATTACTTGACATCTAGCTCAATGCATCACACGTAGGAGATACTCAATAAGATTGAATGAATGGAAGTGTGTGCAGGTGATGGAATAGGCTAGCTAAACCAGGTTAGGGAAGGTGCAGCTGTCAATGTCCACTGCAGGTTATAAATCCTGAGAACACTGTATTAAGGGCTTCAGGATATAATGAAGCTTGCACTGGGTCAGAACACCCTTTCATAAAACTCTCTGAGAATAAAATAGACCAATAGATTACACAAACAACCCGTGGGATGTCGAGCAAAACTGCCCTTGTGTGTCCTTCTCCCTTGAGAGTTAATCACATTTGACCATGTGATTTCATACTTACAGTGTATTTTATATTCAAACAATCCCATATATTTAGCTGGAGAAATTTTACCTAATTTTGATAACTTATAATGCTAGTCACATAATAATTTATATATTCTTATTTTTCTGGTTTTAAAAAGGATATTTAGGTGCTTTTAAGTGTTCACCAATATTCAAGTATCAATTTTAAATACTTGGAGTATATTTGTGAATTAAGAGTAAATATTGCATTGGTTAGAAAAATTTCTGCTGCTAATAGAGTAGCGTGAGTCCAGAGATATCTGCTTCATTTTTAATGCTCTGGTAGTATACTCTCTTTTGTAAATTCTTTCATCTCATAACTGTAGATAAATCCCTAAGAACCAGAAAAATGTGATCATAATATTCTGAATTGATTTTTATCTACTACTTTTGGAACTGTAAAATATATATATATATATATATTTAATTTGTAAAGAAAAATGAAAGCTACTCTCCGAAGATGCTAATCCATACAGAACAATCCATATATGAATTCAGAAGGAGCCTGGAGGAAGAGCTTTCTCACATAAACAGATGAATTAGGGTACTTAGCTGACAGGGTCATCACTACATTTCTTATCGGAAAAATGGATTTCTACTGCAGGGCTGGAAAATATTAAAAAATTCTCAAGTAGGCTGTAGCATTCAATGAATCATGTCATAAATTGAATGGGAAGAGACTTTGAGCATGTCTCACAGAATATGGAGTGAGAAAAGGGCCTGCAACATCAGGCCTGCTAGATAAAGAAAAATACCTATGCCAGCAAAGAGAGCTTTTGGGCTTAAGGTAGAAAATTGAATGGTTATGTTTAAGTGAATGCTTCGATAGCATTTTACATTAAAAAAATCATCTGTTTTTCAGAGTAATATAATGTGCTAAATGCTGTGTATATCATCGAAATTATTTTGCCGCACTTAAAGATTATGGAGAGAAATGCTATCATTGTAGAAGCAGTCACTTTTATGAAGGTGGCCAATACATAATGCTAATGGTATTTACTCTTTGCAGAAATAACTTAGGCTTTGAATTTATGCTAGTAATTTAGAGTAGCTTAGAAAACCTAAGGAAGGAAAGAAAGGAGGAAAGAAGGGAAGTCAATGAGTTATCTCAAGTAGAACAAGCATAAGTACAACTGGCAAACTATATCAACGAGTTTTAGAGCCCATGCATGTGCAGACTGAAGTTCTATTTAAATTTGTCAAGAGACACGATCTTTTTGGGATATTTTAGTGTCAGCTGGACTTAGTGATTCATACTCTTGTTAGTACAATAAAAGTTTCAGTTTGTGCTAGCAAAGAACAACCATTTTGAAGGAGTGTTTGAATTTTGATTCTATCCTTCCACTCTGTGTAAACATGACCTTATTTCTTGCAGGAATTTTGAGACTTCCTTTGATTTTTGTACATACCATGCATCTCTAAGCCTTGAAGAATAAAATTACATTCTAAGATTCAAAAAGGGTTTCTTTCCTAGTTTAGACATATTTGGGTTTAGAGCAAAGGAATGTGAACATATTTTGAAGCAAGGAATTCACTTAACATTTATCTAGTTGATGGTATAAAACAAATAAAGGATGGAAGAATAAAAACATTTTGTTTCAAAAGTTTATCATTTAAAAATATATTTTGTTTTTTCTTAAATATTTAAAATTTCTGTTATTTGAATTATACTGCTGCCAAAAGGGAATGCTGTTTTTTTTAAAGAAAACTCATGAGGCAAGTTTGACTCATAAGAATGATATTTATTTTATATTCTCAGTGACAGCCTATATTTTAATTTTATGCATGTTGCTCAAGATTTTCAAAAATCTGAGCTGGGGTAGTATTAAAAATGTTGGATATGAGCTTTAAAATTTGAATTATCTTTAATGGACTCCTCCTAAGACCTTAACATGAAAATAGATTGATAACAAATAACTTGAATCGCATCACGTGTCAACTAATGCTTTTCTAGTATTAGCTGTGTTAACTTGACAGTATTTCAATGACTTTTATTTTGGAAGTTTATTATCTCTTTTTTCTTATTATATTTTAAAGATTTTATTTGAATAGGAAACATAAATCTGCTGAAGCCATGATTGTTGATTTATTGTGTAGTTCATAATTTTAGAAATGAGTTCCAGCATTTACTGACCTACTATTTTGTGTAATGCCCTATGCTACACACCAGAATAGACATAAAAAGTGATGATTAATGATCTTCATGTTTCTGAGTATTTATAGTCAGCCTTCTAGGAAGAAAAAATATATACATACAGCTATAAATATGCCAAAATATCTAACCTTAATAATAAATATATAAAAATGTATTTATATACATTTTTGGGTTCATGAGGGAGGGAGGGAAAATGCATTGGTTGAAGTACTGCATTAAAGGTGAGTCATTGGAATTTAGCCATATAAGGAGTCACATGAGCTAGTGTGTGAAGGGGCAGGGGCATTACAGGAAGAGAGAGAAACATGAACATAGCCACTGAAATATGCAAATGTGTGATGTATTTTTGGAGTGGCAAATTGACTGGTATTGGTAGACCATGGGTTTTCTGAGGAAAGTTGGCAGAAAATGGGATAAAAACAATTTTAAATTTCTTATAAAAAAACGTGGAGATCTGCAAAGTTCTTAAATAGGGAAACGATAGAGTCATAACACATTTTTAGAAAAACAATGCTAGCGGCTATATGAAGCACATGTGGCTGGCCCAGCATATTGAGGGAAGGGAGATACATTTGGTTGTATCTGAAAGAATTTTTGGTGAAAGATAAACTTTCCAGATGCGATGTTAATAAAAAGGAGAAAACATCTGCAAAAAATAAAATGCATTTCCTATTGCCATGACTTGGTGACGGACTGGTATGAGAAGTAAGGGAGAAGATAAAGGATTAAAGATGAATGAACTCACGATTTCAAGCTTTGGTGGCTTCAGGGAGAGTGATGCGTTCCATAGATAAGGGACACAGACACTTTTTTTGTGGAGGGATACTCTTTTAGGCATGGGAAATTAATATACATTTGGGAGTTTTATATCTATCTAATATTGAAGCTTCATGGTAGATTTTACCAGGATAAGAAGTAAAGTATAAGAGAAGGGAATGTAGGCTTTAACAAAACACAGTGAGAAAGAATATAGTGAAAACCATGAAATAGTCTTATTTTAATTACTTGGGAAAAAATACAATTTCAAGAAGGGTAGTGGCAATCAACAATTTTAGAAGTTACATAGAGTCTTAGAAGGATGAAGATTGAGAAGAGGATGCTGGGCACTTCTCTGGTGGTCCAGTGGGTAAGACTCTGTGCTCCCAATGCGTAGGGCCCAGGTTCGATCCCTGATCGGGGAACTAGATCCTTCATGCATGCCGCAACTAAGAGTTTGCATGCTGCCACTAAGAAGTCGGCATGCCGCAACAAAGATCCCACATGCCACAACTAAGACCCGGCGCAGGCAGAATGAATGAATTTTTTTTTTTAAAGATATGATAAATTGATGTCCTTTAAGAAAAAAGAGAGAGAGAGAAAAGGATGCTGGATTTGGGAAGCAGATCATCAGTGATTTTTAAGACTGGGTTCCCTGGAAGCTGAGATTGTAGTGCGAGTGATTTATTGAGGGATTGCTCTCCGAGGACAAGCTAAGCTGGCATGGAGACTAGCTTCAGCATGATTCCATGGGGAGCTCTAGAGTAGGGATTGCACCAGAGTCTTGAGAAGAATGGCCTGGGCCTTTATAGATCTACATCAATCAGTCATTGGTATGGGCTAGTGATTGCAAGTATGAAACTCCAGGCAGGAGGTTTCCTTCAGCCAAGGGCATTAACCCAAGAAAGGTGTCTTAATGACCCTCAGCAGCCAGCAGCCCAGCATCTAGGGGAGGACTCTGGCCTGGTCAGTGGGATTTGGTGTGGTGCACACAATGTCTTCCACAATCTTTAAGAGAGCGGTCTCATTTGAGTTGTGGTTGCAGATACTAGACTGCAGTAATCTAAGGAATGAGACTAAGGGGACACAGTGGCTAAAAGGGATATTACAGGGCCAATGTTTTTTAGGTTTAAGAAGATCTGGTAATTTTTGAGAGACCAAGAGTAAAGCGGAGAAAGAAATATGGCTCCTATCAGGGTAAAAATGAATTGTAACCAAAGATGGCATGAAGTGTTTAGCCTTGGAAAGTCAAGGTTCCTTTAATAGACCGTTAACTTGTCAATAGAGTAATATGGTAATATGATAACATAAAAATTTTTGTTGTGATTGTTATTTGTTTCCTTTTGTCTTAATAGAAAGGGTAGGTTTAGAACTGCGGTGTGCCAGTAAATTTTTAACTGTCTCTCTGGAGAAAATTAAAAACCCCTGATTTGTAGCGTTTGTCAGTTTCTGTAGTATAAAGGTGTAAATATTCTCACCACAGCCAATTTCAGACTACCAATGATGACCCCAAGTGGCTTTCAAGAGTCCTGAAAATGTAGCAATCAACTCTGCTTTGGAATAACCTTTGATTACTGTGGGAACTTTCAAATTAACCTTAGTGAGAAAAAAGTTAAGGATACTTTTCTTGAAACCCTTGCCTCTACCATTGAAAAGTAAAAGGTTGCAATAGTTCATCTCTGAGAAGGATGGAGAACATAGGATTTATTCATAAAGCCAAACATGATACAAGGCTGTTATTTTAGGATGGCTCTGATATTTAGTATACAGTGATCATCCACACAAAAGAATGCTGGTAATAAACTCCTGGATTCTATTTTTATGAAACAATAATTAATGTCTTTAATGTTTGACCTTTTTTTAAAGTGTGTTTCTTTGTTTTAAATCAGTGAAGCTTATTTATTGGGTTATAGTGTCACATCTCAACACAGAATTCTTAGATATTTCTAAACTGCAAAAATTGGCAAGAGTTTGCTTTTTTAAGTCATTTAATCTTAATGCATGAATTCAATTTTGCCTCAGCCAGGAAGGCACAAGCAAAAGTCCTTTGCTCTTCTCCTGCAATTCTGTTCTACCTGCAGGGTTTTATGAAGAAAGGAACTATTCCATCAATAGACTATTGATAAAAATAGACTAAATAGACTATTAATAAAAATAATAAATATTATTAACCTGTTTGAGTGCTTTTCCTATATTTTCTAACTTAATCTTATAACAACCCTGTAAGGGGATATTGTTATTATTCTCCCTTAAGAAATAAAACTTGGTTAAAATTCAAGATTTTTCACTTATAAGATGCATGATTTGCAAAGAATATTTAAATTCTCTAAGCTTCTGTTTTTTCATCAGTAAAGTGGAGACAGTAGTACATACCCCATAGCAGTTTGTTAGATCATGGCTAAATTAGACCATGGTTAATAACACTTTAACTGGAGCATTAATCATTGTCATTCATTTCAGTCCCCATTATCTTTCCCTCTTGGCTGAAAGAGACACAGTGGACAGTTAAATCTATGCACAATTGAATGGGCATGTGGGAAACTGTTTCTTCCTTCTACACAGAAGGATTTTTGGGGCTCCCCGTACATTCCATGAAAAGTATATGTGTGGTTGCGAGAAATTTTAAACATTACCTAGCCTTTCCCTGACATGCACATGCTATTTACTAAATCATGTAAGCAAACAAAATTCTAATATCGTTAGATTCATTTCACAACCTCTCAAATTAACTTATAAACACAAGTTTCATGTTTTATCTTGAAGGAAAAAACAACACCTATTGACCATATTTGTAATGCACTAAATGCTAAGTTCACCTAGGGTAACAATTTCAAGTTTTAGGGTTTTATTGAAAGTTTCACTCTTTTATTAGTCATGGGTTTAGTGAATTAGTACTTCCTTGGAATAGAAGTAAACGTGTAAACTGAATGTGATGTTTAAGTAGTAACTTTTGGAGTAAGTGAAGCAGCTTTAGGACATTTGTATCTTTTGTGAAGTGAAAATTCACAGAGTGGAGGGCAAATTCTCAGACTGAAGCACCTGCGTGCTTAGGCTTCCCATCCATTGACTGTTTTGTGTTTTTTTTTTTTGACTTTTGAATGGCTCTTTACTGAAGACAGAATGGAGAGAGCTAAGCGTAATTCTAAACACTTGGATGCCTCTGCAAGTGTGGTCAACTGTTTTTTCTCCTGCAAGCACTGTCCTGTTTCCTTTTATCAAATTGGCCAATCTTATCTCAGTGCTCTAAAGAAAGGTTTGGAAGTACCCTAGAATGAGAGAAAGTTTCTCAGTGTTTGTGGGAATCAAAGAGGCTTTTGAGAAAATGGATAATATTAATGGAAAAAATGTATATTTCTCCCTAAATTAGAGAAATCATTGAAGACTAAGTTCAATGAAACAATATATGCTTCATTATAATTTTGTGCAGTTGAAATAGGTATGAAAGTATGATTGACAATTAGAAATACAATTACTGTGAGTAGCAACTCTTTTAAAACAGACTTCATTTCTGGTGGCAGTTAAATAGGTTTCTGCATGACAGTTATTATGTTTGTACATATACATACACACTTAGATTAGAACAGATTATTGCCTTTATGGTAACTGTGTCATAGATCAATGAGGAAAAAAATGCTCTATTCAAAGAGAAACTATGTACAGTTAGACATGGTCTCCTTTCTTTCAGCTGTTGTGAATGATGATCCTGGTTTATTATTCAGAGGGGAAAATAATTGTTTTCTGTAAGATTTGATGTAATACTTCTGCTTTGGTTCCAAATTTCAAAGTGAAGAAAAAGTTAGTAACATCAAAAGAATAATGAGAAATATTTTCCCTGGTTAAAATATATCTTATAAATATAAAAGGAAGGAGATAAGGGAGTATTTAGAACTAATGGTACAATTAAAAAAAATTCTCCTAATCTTGTTGATAGTATAATTGGAATTACATCTCCTGGTTTAATTATCTCTGAGATTATTTTTTAAATAAAGACATATGTTGGCAAGAAATTTTATCTCATTTTCAAAATAAATGCCCTTTAATGACCATATGTCTGATTGTTCAATAAAATAGTTATTCTTTGTAGACTTGTAATAGAAAATACATTCTTGGGTGCTATACTCTTTCCATTATTTTGGAGAACATCATTCTAGTTGAGCAAAATACTTTTTATATTTAGGTGTAGAAGTAGCCTTCTAGAGTAGTAGTAACAGTAGTAGTAGTATAGTATAGTAGTAGTACTGTAGTAGTAACAGTTGCTGTTACTTATTTCATGTACCTGTTTGGTTTTTGGATAGTGAATAAATCAGTTCACGGTGAAGACATAGGCTGTTTCTTTTCTGTCCTAAACTTTTCATTTAAGAGTCATGATTACTGAATTGAACAAGTTTGGTACTGAGTATTTGAATGCCAGTTTTTATTTGATTGTCCATTTTATCCCTTATTTACTTCACCCAGAAAAGTGATTTGCTCTGTTTTGTTAGAAGCTCAGTTCTTTAGTGTGGCCTCTCAGTTTGTTTGTTGGATGACCTGGACAGAAATTATTTATTCAGTTTTTTAGTTGAAAGAATACTTACTGGATGTTCCGACATACCACAAACAATGGTAGAAACTAGGAATGAAAGCTGTAAATAGGCTCATCCCTGTCCTCTGGAGCTATGATGGGCGGAGAGGGTTGAAGTGGATACAGTGAGAGAGGGGTGCATTTAGGAACGTGCCAGAGGTGGCTTGCCTACAGGGAATGTTTTCTGGAGAGGGCTGTGCTTTCGAGAGTCAGAAGAGAAGGAAGTAGAAATGGAGGAGAAGGAGGAAGTAGATGGAGCCAGTGACAAAGGTGGAAAGGAGGGTGTTTGGGAGTAGTTGAACTTGTTTCGTAAATGAGGTATATGTTGATAACTAGATTAGAGAAATTCAGTATTTGAACTAATCTCTTAAACCGTGGTGGTCAAGATTTCCAATATGTGTCTTCTACAGAGATTTCCAGAGTTTGATCCATTAAAAGTCCTGTGTATTTGAAAGTGAATTGCTATGCAAGTAATTTACAAGATATTATGCCAGTAGCCTTGTATAATGAGTAGCTTTAAAAAAATCCAGGTATTTCTTAAAAGATGTTTTTTATGCAGTATGATTATTTTCAAGGCTTAATCACATTGGCTATGGATATTTTATTATTTTGAATCCAGTAATGCTTAAATGTGATACAATTTTTAGAGATGCTGTGTAAAAATTAGCTCTTGGTTTATTAAAAGAAAGTGGTAAACTCCTCTTAGCTTTTCCTGCTAGCTCTGCAATTCTAAAATCTCTCCCTTCCACCCATGTGTTACAAACTTATAGATCTTTCCTCAGTGTGATAATGCATGCGTTGCTCCTATTGGGTCTTCATATCATATACATGCCTGTTTCAAAACCATGCAACTTTCAACACACTGCCACCTGCCCCTTTAGTAGGATGACATGACATATATTCCTACACTCAGAATTACCAGTGTTTTTGTGTCTGACTTTCCAAGCTTGTTTATCCCAGACAATGCTCTCTACAGAAGCACCATCTCCCCTGACAAGACTACTTTGAAAAGGAGAGTGAGTGAAATTTGCAATTCATTGTCAGTGTACCACACATGGTTTAATAGCCCTACAGACACTTGCAAAAATGCATATATGTGTGTGTGTATGTGTAGATATATATGCATACATACACACACACATATATAAAAGCTTTCAGTGATTTTCATATCTAGCCAAGTCCTATGTTCAAACAGTTTTCTTGCTGAACTTTAATAAATAAAATGATGAAATCTTCTGTATTCTGTTTGGATTGTTGGAGGGGGTCTGGAGCATTACCTGCTTATCTGCTTATCTGCCCTGTAACGTATACCCCTGAGTATCTATAGTGCGCAGTTTGAAAATTATTGCCCTAAGTCAAAGAACAAAATATTAGTTTCTAATAGTAGAATTTCAGTCATCTTCAACTAATATCTATTGATGAAGGGAAAACTCCAAAAATCACACAATCTATAAAAATCTTTTATGTTTAATGTCAGCTGTGGTGCCATACGATGCATATATCAAGAAGGGAGTGGTTGTTTTTTTTCAGTTGCTTCTGAAATATACATGAGATGATGTCATATAATTATGGAATATTCGATCTGAAAGGGACTACAACATCAAGTCATTCATGCCTTCAGTTTAAAGATGAGGATAGTGTGGGACAAAATTTAAAGAGGATTGCTCAAGGTCTAACAGGGCAGGGGCAAAGATGAGTCAGGAATTTAGATTTCTTTGTTCTCTCTTCCTATATACCAAACTGAGCGCTTAACTATATATTGTTATTGCTGGATTTTCTATCTTGCAACAGAGGGGTTTCAGGTCAATATTTGTTTGAAGTTACAATGCAGGTATTTTGTAGAGATATCATATTCAAAGTTTAACAGTGCAATATAAATACCATCAAATGGACTACAAATCCATCACTTTATCTTCTATGCTTTTAATTAAACCTGCCTTAATACTACAGAACAACCGGGGCAATTTTTGCCCCTCAGGTGTCAGTCTTCAATGTCTGGAGCAATTTTTGGTTGTCATAACAAAGAATTTTCCAGCTCAAAATGTCAAGCGTGCCAAGGTTGATAAGCTTACTATAGGGGATTTAATGGTGCCCTCTGCAACATCTAAATGTAATGAATGACATGTTGCCCATATTAGTTAAAAAGAAGCCTGGTCCTCCCTATCATACTAGATTTTAAACTTTAGGGTTGTCCCTGCCTTACAGTATTTCATATTTTGGTGAAGAGTTTCAAATGTTGTCATCTTTATTTTATAGAGTTTGATCCTCTTCCCTTTTGTTCTAAGTTTTTTGTTTTTTTTTTAAGTCTAACCTCGTAAGAATGCCAACGCTTTTCCTTTTTGACTATTCAAGTTCCATTTGTCAGATATATCTCCAGCTCTATAGAAAAATCTGACTGTTGTATTTTAGCTGGGTTTCCACCATAGATCTACCCTAGAATAAACTTGTGTTTTCTGTTTTTGTGTGTCTTCTGGTATTTATTTGCCTTTTAGGTTCTGTCCTTATTAATGATTTATGATTTCATGTAATGATTAATAATTCTTTTTTATATATTGAAGAAATATTTATTGAGTCCAGGGAATATAAGCTAAATACCTACCTGCCCTTTTGGAGCTCAGTCTTTTGGAGGATATACATAAATGAACTTATAAATAAATATGATGATAGAGAATGTGGAAGCTTCTATGGATGCACATAATAGGGGCATCTAATCCAGGCTTCAGCCATCAGGAAAGTGACATTTGAGCTGAGACCTGATGAATGAAGTGGGGAAACGTATTGTTTCTGGCAAAGAAAACAATATGTTTAAACACTTAAGTCATGAGACACAGACAGTGCCCCATAGGATTTAAAAGGCATTTATGAAATAATGTAGAGCTTGGAGAACTCATTTCATATGTATTCACTCATTAACAACCATTGATAGAATGTCTACTCCAGGACTGGCACTATTCTAGGCATCAGAAGAATAGCACTGAAAAAGCAACTGAAGACTGCCCTCATGTAGCTGACATTCTAGTGTGGTAGCTTATTAGTATTATTTATCTGTATAGGTTACTTTTCATAAAAAGGTTTCCCTCTGTGTACAAAGTTGTGAATGCAGTATAAATCTGTTGGCCGAGCAATGCACTGAGTGGTAGATTAATGGAATATATTTTGAAAATCATAAAAATAATGTTAAGTTGTTAATTTGCGAAACATTACAAATTTATTCAAGAAAATTTGATAATCAGTTTCTAATTCTTCAAGCCCTCCTTTCGGTGTTTCTCTTTCTCTTGGAATACATGGCTTGTTGTAGATGAGACTTTTCCTTTTGGAGAGGGTTTATTCCTTTGTTCAGTTAAAGTATTATAGTTGATTTGGCAGATATATTGATCAACAGTGCTTACAGGGGCTTCCCTGGTGGCACAGTGGTTAAGAATCCACCTGCCAATGCAGAGGACACGGGTTCGAGCCCTGGTCCGGGAAGATCCCACATGCCGCGGAACAACTAAGCCCGTGCGCCACAGCTACTGAGCGTGCACTCTAAAGCTCACAAGCCACAACTACTGAGCCCACGTGCCTAGAGCCCGTGCTCTGCAACAAGAGAAGCCACCGCAATGAGAAGCCCACACGCCGCAACGAAGAGTAGTCCCCACTCACCACAACTAGAGAAAGCCCGCATGCAACGAAGACCCAACGCAGCCAAAAAAAAAGAAAAAAGTACTTACAGAAGGAATGTATTTTAAAGCAGCATAGAAATTAAAGCACCTTTTAGAAAAGTGATTCCCTGCTCTTACACTAAGACCTACTAAAAAACTTTACACAGGCATTGCAGCATGAAGAGACTTAACTGACTTCCATTGGGTTAGATATGGCTAAAGAATTAACAGAGGATAAGTAAGTAGTATTCTGCAAAAAAACTGCATTCATGGGAAATTTAAGGAATTTCTAGAAATATAATCAAGCAGTTGTATTATTTTTTACCACACTTCTAACTGGTGAATATTTCCCAACAACATTCATGAAGTCAACTTTGAAATATAAAAAGATTTTATAATTATTTGAAACCATATTTCAAGTGTCCTGATTTCAGCTTAGTCGTGTTAGAATAAAAAAGTCATTCAAGAAGCTTATACTAGAGATAGCTGTTTTGAAGTCGTAACATTTTATTAGATACAAACAGAAAATGTGGTGTGGCTGGCAAACCCTACATTGGGTTTTGAAATTACTGTGCTACCAGTGTGTTCCAATCAATGAGAACTTTTCAACCGTGAACTTTTATTGATTTGTATTCCTCAGGGTAACATAAATAGCTTTCCTTAAGTCTTCCAATTTCACTATCATTATTTTTTTTCTGAAATCTCTGCTTTTAGAAGGTATATCTATGCACTTACTTTTATGCTTTACTTTTTTGCTTTCCAATTCCTTCATGGTTTTTTTTTTAACATCTTTACTGGAGTATAATTGCTTTACAATGTTGTATTAGTTTCTGCTGTATCACAAAGTGAATCAGCCATACGTATACATATATCCCCATATCCCCTCCCCTTGCATCTCCCTCCCACCCTCCCTATCCCACCCCTCTAGGTGGTCACAAAGCACCGAGCTGATCTCCCTGTGCTATGCGGCTGCTTCCCACTAGCTATCTATTTTACATTTGGTAGTGTATATATGTCCATGCTACTCTTTCACTTCGTCCCAGGTTACCCTTCCCCCTCCCCATGTCCTCAAGTCCATTCTCTACGTATGTATCTTTGGTATCAGTGTTCTATATAAAGTAGGGGGAAAAAGTTATGGTATAACCAATTAAATTATTCCAGAACAGTTAAATTATACTATTAATCCTTCAATGGGAATAATACGTTTAGCTTTTGAAGAACAAATAAAGTTTACTGAAAATTTCAAACAGCAAAGAACTGGAATGTTTCAACTGCTTCTTTTCACTTCTAAAAATTTATGTGAAACCCAGCCCTCAAATCCATGCTATTGAGAGATGTATTTTCAAAATTTGTTGAAAAAAATAGGAATTTAGTTTTTAGGCTTACCATTTAATGGTCAGAATAAGAATTCAGTACTTGCCAAGGCACGCTTGGTTTTTTTCTACTCTCTAAGATGTTCATTATTATACATTGCCTAGAAATGTGAATAAATGTATTAAAGAGCAGTCACATTGCACACTGAAGCATAATTACATTGAAATATTTATGTTGCTGTTTTTAAAAATCATCCATTTGAATTGTTTTTTATCCTGTTTTCAAACATTAGTCTATATTTCAGAAAATATGACAGTAACAATTGGTAAGGAAGGGTGATAATAAATGTTGAAAGGCTTTATCTTCTGTAAGGTGTTTTAACATGCTTTTCTAACTAGTTCCAAGTAACTATGGAAGAAAGCAAAAATAATGTAGCTTCAAACTTCATTGACTTTTAAGCTCTTAACATTACAGACATATCTAAGCAGTGAAATCTTGCTTAATCTTCCTTTAAAATATCTATAAAATGTGTACTTTGCCACTAGCCATTACAACCATGAAAATCTACATTCAAACATGCACATAAAAATCAGTCACTCTTTCCTGATATAATAGAGTTATGGAAAATTAGTCCTAATGGTGTAAGGACTTCTTACTTTGTACTAATCATAGTACTTTCTACTGTAAAATGATAGCAACATTCTAAATTGGATATATGAATGAGTCAAAATTGGCAATAATCCCTAATAACTTAAAATTAACATATAGGACCAAATCCTTGATTAATGCAACCAAAGCAGTTATTACTAGGACATGAGAAAAGGAAAAGTGTGATTGTTTTTCTTGATATAAAGCTTAGGTTTTGTGGTATTCCAAAACTCTGAAGACGTAAAATAAACTCTGTTGCTTCAGTACACTTGTAAATGTCACTTTAGATATTCTACTTTCTTTGATGGTTCAGTTTAGCTACTGAGTTTTCAATCTTAGCTTTTCGTTATTTTTTAACATTATTGAAACATTATCTTACTGAGGGAAATTTACCTATATTGAAATGCATAGATTTAATGTTAAATGTACAAGTCAATGAATTTTAAGAAATATATACACCCATGTAGCCAAAACCTAATCAAAATACAGAATATTTCCACACCCTAGAAAGTTCCCTGTACCCCTTTCTAGTCATCCCCCAACTCCCATAGGCAACTCCACTTCTTTTTTTCCTTTTTTATAAATTTATTATTTATTTATTTATTTTTGGCTGCGTTGGGCCTTTGTTGCTGTGGATGGGCTTTCTCTAGTTGCGGTGAGCGGGGGCTACTCTTCATTGCGGTGTGTGGGCTTCTCATTGTGGTGACTTCTGTTGTTGCAGAGCACAGCCTCTAGGTGCATGGGCTTCAGTGGTTGTGGCACGCGGGCTCAGTAGTTGTGGCTCGCGGGCTCTAGAGCGCAGGCTCAGTAGTTGTGACGCACAGGCTTAGTTGCTCTGCAGCATGTGGGATCTTCCTGGACCAGGGCTCGAACCCATGTCCCCTGCATTGACAGGCAGATTCTTAACCACTGTGTCACCAGGGAAGTCCGGCAATGCCATTTCTGAAGTCTATCTCCATGTATTAATTTAGTATGTTCTTAGACTTTATATATTTTGCATCTGCCTATTTTTGTTCCACACATATTCTTGATATCCATTCATGTTGCATCCATTGGTAGCTCATTATTTTTATTAATGAGTGTTATCCCATTACATGACTATACCAGAAGTTTTTTATCCATTTTCCTGTGGATGGACATTAGTTTTTTTCCTACATGTCAGTTGCTTTTAGTAATGCTGCTATAAACATTTTTGTAAAAACCTTTTTCTGAACATATCTCTATTTCTTTTGTGTAAATGCCTAGAAGTAGAATTGCTGAATACTTGTATATTTAACTTATAAGAAACTGAAACAGTTTTCAAGAATGTGTACATTATTTTAGTTTTCCATCAGCAAATTATGAGAGTTTGAGTTGCCTTATATATTCATCAACATTTAGCGTTGTCATTTTTTCCATCCTAGTGGGGAAGGAAATATTTCTTTGTGGTTTTAATTTCCCATATGGTGTAAGATGCTAGGCGCATTTTCATTTGAATCTTGGTCGTTTGTATTCTTCCCTTTTTAAGTATCTAAGTCCTTTGGTTATTGCCAAATTTGCTTGTCTTTTTATTATTGATGTGTAGAGTTTCTTTACCTATATAGGATGCAAGCTCTTTGTCAGGTATGTTTTAAATATGTTATCCCAGTCCATGGCTTATCCTTTTATTTCAACAGAGTCTTTTGGCAAGAAGTTTTTTTTTTTTTTTAAAGGAATTCTATTATTATTTGTTCTTTTATATTTATTGGTACATATATCCTGTCTAAAAAAATCTTTCCCTTCCTAAAATGTGGAAGATAGTCTCTTAAGCTTTATTCTAGAATCTCTATAGTTTTAGACTTCACACTTAAATCTGTTAGATACCGGAAATTAAGTTGGTGTATCACGTGATGTAGGACTTAAGCTTCTTTTCTTCCTTTGTGCTTATAAAGTTGTTTCATCTCCTTTTGTTGGAAAAATTTGTCCTTTCCAATTTGAATTGTCTTGATGCCTTCGTTGACAACCAAATGACAAAATATGTGTTCGTACTTTTTTTTTTTCTGCTTTGTTGATCTACACATCTTCACTTACCCTGCTACCACACTGTCTTGATTATGGTAGTTTTTATAAATCTTGAGCCAGGAATATTAAGTTCTCCAACTTTTTGCTTCTTTATCATTATTTTTATTTTTCTACTCTAGGTCTCATATATTTCCATATAAATTTTTATATCAACTAGTCAATTTCTTCAAAATATCTGATGGGATTTTGATTTGGATTAAATCTAATAACCAAATGGGCTAAATTTGGCACCTTAACACTATTGAGTCTATTCAGTCTTTTAATTCATGAATATGGAGTTAGGTCTTATTTAATTTCTCACAGCAATGGTTAGGGGTTTTCAGAGCAGGATTTTTTGTATATTTTTGGTTAAATTATTTTTTTTGATGCTAGTAAATAGAACTGCATATTGAAATAAAATTTACCTTATTTTTACATACAGATTTTGTGTCCTCTATTATAAATTTCTTATGAGTTTCCACATAAATGATTACCTCTGTTAATAAGACACTTCTTTGGCTTCTTTTCCAAATTCTGTATTTTATTCATTTTTCTTGCTTATTGTGCTGGTTCAGACTTCCAGTACAATGTTAAGCAAAAGTCATAAGGACAAGCATGTTTGCCTCATTTCCAATATTAGGGAGAACTCATTCAATATATAATCATTAAGTATAATCAGTAGTATTATATGTTGTAGATGCCCCTCTATAAGACTGAGAAAGTTTCCTTCTACTTTTAATCTGCTCTGAGAGCTTAGCATGAATACTTATTGAATTTTGTCAAAAGTGTTTCTCCATCTATTGAGATCATCATATGGGTGTGTCTTTTTCATTCTCTTAATAAGTTCAAATACATTGGCTTATTTTTTCAGATAGTAAAATACCCTGTCATTAGTACACTAAGTCCCATTTACTCATGATGCATATATTATCTTTCCTATTTGCTGAATTTGATTTTCTAATGTTTTAAAAGAACCTTTGCATAAAATTTCTCTGCCAAATTTTGATATTAGGGTGGTACTGAGATTGTAAATCAAGTTAGTATGTTTATCCCTTGGTCTACTTTCTGGAAGAGTTTATATACAATTGCCATTATTTCTTCCTTAAATGTTTGAGAGAATTCATCAATCTATGACTGAAATTTTCAAACTATGGATTTAATTTATTTAATAGCTACAGAAGAACTCAGGTTATCTAATTCTTCTTAAATAAGCTATGGTAATTTGTCTCTTTGAAGAACTTTACCTAATCTGTCAAATTTATGAGCATGAAGTTGTTCATAATATTCAATTATTATCATCTGAGTATGTGCAGGATCTGAAGTGATATTCCATCTTTCATCCTTTTTTTAACATTAGTCTTTGTAAGGTTTAAAATTTTATGAATCTTTTCCAAAAAACAACTCTTCCGTGTGCAAATATTTCCTAGTATGTTAAAATTTCATTTCTTTCTTCCACTGTTTCTATTACTTTATTTTTTCCACCTTCTTTTTATTTCATTTGCTTATAATTCTCTTGTTCTTTAGCTGACTTTTAAACATGTAGATGTTTTCCCAATAGAAACATTTTATATGATCAAACTATCCTCTCAACACAAATTTAATTTCACCGCATAAATGATGTTATTTTATGATATTTTCATCATTTTGTATTATTTTCTAAATTATCTTTTGATGTCTTTTATGAACTATGGGAGACAAAGTATTTTCTTTAATTTACAGATATTTGGGAGGTTTCTAGGTGTTTTTTATGGCATTGATTTCATATTAACTGCTACTCTGGTCAGAGAATATATTACGTAAGATCTAAAACCTGAAATTTGTTGGAACTTAATGTTTGGCTCAGCATATGGCCTATCATGGTGAATGTTACTGTTGTTTTTATTATGGTAAAATACATATAACATAAAATTTACTATCTGAACCATTTTTAAATGTTCAGTGGAATTTAGTATATTTATATTGTTTTGCACCCATCAGTACCATACATCTCCAAACTCTTTTCGTCTTGTGTAAACGAAACTCTGTACCCATTAGACAGTAACCCTTCGCGACTCTCTCCCCTCGGGCTCTGGTAATCACCACCATTCTATTTTCCTCTTTTTAAAAAAAATCTCCCTTTTCCCCCCATCCCCCAGCCTCTGGTAGCCACTGTTCTACTCTCTATTACCATGAGTTCAACTTTAATTTTTTTTTTAATTCCACATGTAGTGAGATCATGCAATATTTTTCTTTATTATTTGCCTGTTTCATTTAGCCCAGTGTCCTGCAGGTTCACCCATGTTGTTGCAGATGACAGGATTTCCTTGTTTTTTAAGGCTGAATAATATTCCACTGTTTTATATATGTCACTTTTCTTTTTATCCTTTTGTCCATTGACAGACACTTAGTTTGTTACTGTATCTTGAGTAATGTGAATAATGCTGCAATGAATATGGGACTGCAGATATCTCTTCAAGATCCTGATCTCAATTCCTTTGGATATATAACCATAAGTGAGATTGTTGGACCATATGGTAGTTCTATTTTTAGTTTTTTGAGGATTCTTCATTCCATTTTCCATAATGACTGTCACAATTTACATTCCCACCAATAGTGCACAAGGTTCCTTTTTCTCCACATTTTTGTTCACACTTTTTCTTCTTTTAATAGCAGCTATCCTAACAGGTGTGAAGTGATGTCTTACTGTGGTTTTGATTTGACTTTCTCTGATGATTAATGATGTTGAGCACCTTTTCATATACCTGTTGATCATTTATATGTCTTCTTTGGAAGAATGTCTATTGAGATCCCTTGTGCATTTTTCAATTGTTTTATTTGCTTTTATGCTTTTAGGTTGTAAGTTTTCATTATATGTTTTTATATATTTTGGATACCTTAACTCCTTATTAGATATATGGTTTGCATATATTTTCTCCCATTACATCAGTTGCTTTTTCATTTTGTTGATGGCTCCCTTTGCTGTGCAGAAGCTTTTCAGTTCGATATAGTTCCACTTCTTTATTTTTGTTTTTGTTGCCAGTGCTTTTGGTGTCATGTCTGGAAAAAAATCATTGCCAAGACCAATGTCAAGAAGCTTTTTTTCTAGGAGCTTCACAGTTTCAGGTTTTATGACTATAAGACTATAATCCATTTTGAATTGAATTTGGTGTATGATGTAAGATAAGCGTCCAGTTTCATTCTTTTGTATGTGGATATTGTTTTTCCAACACCATTTATTAAAGAGACTATCCTTTCCCCATGATGAATATTTTAATTGCACAAAAACACACTGCATTTTTCATTTGTTTGATGTAGTTTATAAATGTCAATAAGCTCAAGGATCTGTAACCATACTGATGTTTTTGTCAGTAAGTCAAAGAATTGTTCTATCAATTATGGACAAAGGTTTTATAACATTCAACTGTGATTGCCAGTTTATTTATTAAACCTTTAGTTTTGTTTCATGTATGTTGAAGCTCTATTATTAGGTAGATATGCATTTTGGAATAGTACTGCTTTTTTATGCATAGTCTAGCTTTGTCCACATAGTTGCTTTCAATCTATCTTTCCTTGTATTAAAAATATGTCTCTGGTATACAACATTATTTGGGTCTCACATTTTTATCCAATGTGACAGTTTTTGCCTTTTAATTAGAAAATTCAGTTTATTTGTATTTAACGAATTTACTGTATATTATATACGTATATTTCTATCTTTACATGTGTATCTATTGATCTATCTATATCTATATATTTGAGTTAAATGAAACATATTCCTTTTTTTGTATTCAATCTGTTTATTTGTTCATTTTTTATTTCTTCTTATTTTTTCCATATTTTTGTTTTATTGAATTTTCGGTATTCATTTTTAATTTATCCATTGCATAGTTAGTTGCATGTCTTTATATTATTTATTATTAACTTATTTTTATTGATTACAAAAGTCTTCAATTTATCCTTAAGTAATCTAAATTCTGTGTAGTGGTAATTTTTTACTACTTCACACATAGTGTAGAAAACTGGGAAAAGTACATTTCCTTTTTTTTTTTTTTTTTTTTAAACATCTTTATTGGGGTATAATTGCTTTACAATGGTGTGTTAGTTTCTGCTTTATAACAAAGTGAATCAGTTATACATATACATATGTTCCCATATGTCTTCCCTCTTGCGTCTCCCTCCCTCCCACTCTCCCTATCCCACCCCTCCAGGCTGTCACAAAGCACCGAGCTAATATCCCTGTGCCTCGCGGCTGCTTCCCCCTAGCTATCTACCTTACTACGTTTGTTAGTGTGTATATGTCCATGACTCTCTCTCGCCCTGTCA